>NW_006399751.1:21224996-21250245 GCF_000299155.1 Elephantulus edwardii | reverse complement strand
TCACAGCAACCACGAGTTACCTCTGTACAGCAACGCACAGACCAGTGCTATACCACCTAGAAGAAAGTTTGACAGGAAAACAATTTGAACCCTTTGGGCTTAAGGCCGCCTCCTGGTTCAAACCCTAGGCCCTCACTCCTGGGGGCTGTAGAGGATCTTATCCTTGATAGAGTGTCAATTTAAAAGAGAAATGCCTTCAAGGAGATGGATTTGCATAGAAGCTTCAACAATGGGTACAGATTATGATAAGCTTTGTGAGGATGGTACAGGACTGGACGTTGTTTTGTTCTATTGTTTTTGTGAGTTAGAACAGACTTGATGACATCTAAAACAACACTCTGTGTTAAATAATCAAAACCTAGACTTAAACATCTGAGATCTTGGTAGCACCATTTAATTGCTCTTTATTTTTATATCCTCCTAATAGGGAGACCCATTATCTCTCTTCACAAAGAACCAAACAAACAGGGAACTTTAAATTAAGTTGAAGAATTCACCTCAACTCAATAACTGTCCTTTTGAATTTCCATTATGTGCTAAGTACAGTGTCCTATAAGGCAAATTTCCCTCTGGCAAAGGTTGAAGAAAAGCCAAATTTAAAAAGCTACTATAATTAGAACTTTTGCTAATGGCACTTAAACTGATTAATGTCTGGTAGGACCCACTCTACCAAGGCATATTTTTAAGGCAGTTTTACATTTACATTAAATTAAGCATTCGTTGCATGAATGAGCTTATGTAGCTGTATCTCCATGTGGCTCTTGGAGTTATGCTGTAACAGTAGCTGAGGGCTTTTTGTGTTGCAATTTTCTCTGACTGGAATGTTCTTTCTACCCATTTTCCTAAGACGAGTGTCTTTCCTCATCATTCAGAGCAGTCTTACCTGGCTATCTTATCTAATATGAACCCTATCTTCACAAAAGACCCTTTTCATTTCATTCTGTATGCCATTAGTTGAAATGCTATTATTTCTTTTTTCCTTATTGTTAATTGATTTTCAACTTATTTATACACATTTTCTTAATGACAATAATTACAACACCTGTTGTAGATGTGTTCTTTGTTGTTGCTTTGTATCCTCATGTCACAACCCACACACATTTGTTTTTCCAGCAGGTTTTCAGAGGCGGTAAATCACAGGAGAGGAGATTGCCAACCTTTCTCCCACAAATCATTTGGTGGATTCAAACCATGAATGGCAAAGGACACACTGACAAAGGAGATTAATCAGAACTGACTTTGACAAGCACTGTGGCAATTGGACAATTAAAACAGACACTCGGATGGCGGGGAAGAAGAACAAACTGGGGAGGAGGGTAGAGAGAATGGTGCAGCAATGAAGGAATGAAAACCCAAAATCCCTGTAAATGTTCATTAAAACTAATAAAATTTAATAATAATAATTTTAAAAAAAAGCCAGCCCAACAGTTTTCTCCTCAGTAAACAATCTTTCTTGTCTGGAAAAAAACCCAAAAAACAAACAAACAAAGAAACACAACAAACCATGAGTCTAGACTAGCAGCACAATTCCTTCCCACTAAGCCAGAACTCCCTCTCTCTAATGCAGAAGGACTTTTTCCATTTCTTCATTGTGCCAGCCTAGAGACTAAGGTGCACCTAGCCCAGGCCATGATCTTCGCAATTACTTGCTATACATCAGAGAGATGGACAATGACTAAGGATGACAGAAGAAGAATTGACACCTTTGAGTTGTGGTGCTGGAGAAGGGCATTGAATATACAATGGACTGATAAGAGAACAAACAGATCTACCCTGGAGAGGATAAAACCAAACTGCTCCTTGGAGCCAAGAATTTTGAAGCTTTATCTCACATAATTTGGGCATGTTGCCAGGAGGGACCAGTACTTGGAGAGGGACATTATGCTTGTGAGGGTGGAGGGACAGTGCAGGAGAGGAAGACCCTGCATGAGATGGATTGACTCAGTGAGTGGGGTAATGGGAGTAGGTATGTCAGAGACAATGAAATTGGCTCAGGATAGAGCAGAATTCAAAGTTGTTGTACATAGGGTCACTATGAGTGGCAGGGAACTCAACGGCATATAACAACAATAATTATTGTGTTGTCAACCAAAAAGTACATGGTTCAAATCCACCAGCTGCTCCATGGGAGAAAGATGGGATATTTCCTGCTGTGTGATTTTGTAGTGTCTAAAAACTCACTGGAGGGTGAGCTATGAGTCAGTTATGACTTGATGATGTCTCTCTCTCTCTCTCACACACACACACACACACACACACACACACACACACACACACAGACAGTTTGAAAGTTGGTCTATGGGGTTGAATTTTGTTCCAGGTTTGAATGGCAAATAACAGCTGTAGCCTTGGCAGTTTGACCAGTCCCTGTCAGATTTGTAATCCCGGTCATTTTGATGTTTTTGAGTTTTGTTCCCCATTTTTTCACCCACTCTGTCTGGGACTTTCTACTGTGAACCCTTTTAGAGTGGCCAGCAGTGGCAGCTGGGAACCATCTTGTTCTTCTGGTCTCAGGAGTGTGGAGTTTGAGGTTCGTGTGGTCCTTTATCTCTTTGGTTTCCTTCTCTCTTCTTTTCCACTCAGAGAGAGATTAATACCTGTACCTTTGAGGGTTTTTAATATCCCTGCTACTATTTACCAAAATAGAATGTAGTACCTTGTCTTTGTGGATGGTTGTGCCAATTGTCTTTGATATTTCACAAGTCTATAGTCTCACGTCCCCAGAATCAGCAACTTAAGCCCTGAGGGAATTTAGTTATAATTAAGAAGTTTACTTAACTTTGTCCACTTTGGGCTCTGCTCTGGTGGCCTAGTGGTAAGAATCTGTGTTGCAATCCCAAAGGCATGTGGTTCAAATCCACCAGCTGTTGTGCAGGAGAAGGATGGACATTCTCTTCCTTTGTATTTAATTGCATTTGAAAACCTGCTGGAAGGTCAGCTGTAGGTCAGTTCTGATTTGATGGTCAACAACAACAGTATGGATAGGAAGGTCTGGTGCCTTACTGGGAAGGAACTGTGCAATAGACCTGAAGGCACACAGTTTGAATCTACCAGCTGCTCTGTGGGAGGAAGTTAAGCAGTCTTCTCCCTTGTCATTATATTGTCCCTGAAAATCTAATAAAGGATCAACTATGAGTCGGTTCTAACTTAATGATACATAGCAACAAGCAACAACTATATAGTCTATATATTAATTGAAGCATGTATACGTCATCTGTCGAATCTATGTATGGACATGGGTATAGTTGTCCATCTTGTCTGTGATTGCCTTATTTTTTCTGTTCTTTTTAAAACTTTTTCTCAATTTCCTGACTGTCATTAACTATCATGTATTTAAATTTCTTTCCAGGAAATTCCAATAACATTTTTTACTTCTGAAAGATGTTTTGCCCTGTATTTTAGTCTCTTGTTTGTGTCGTCTTGTTTTCTTTTTCCTTATGTGTGTATGTTATTTATTGTCTCAGAGCTGTTCTATTTGTTTTGATGTATCTGATTAAACAGAGTAAGTGTGCTACTCAGTTTACTGGTTTGGCAGTTCTTATTTTCTCACCTCAAGCCTTCTAGTGGCTGTGAGAGGAGATGGAAGTGTGTATACAGTTCTCTGTTCACCAGAAAGGGCCGTTGAAGATAGGCTGTGCTCGTGTTGCCTGCAGTCCGTCTCCAGTCAGGTGATACAGAAGTCGGTGTTTGCTCTTTCCTAGGGGGAGAAACTGCAGAGGGTATGTGGGTAATTGAGCAATGGGGACAGTGCTGCCATCTCTTACCAGGTGGCACACACACAGAAAACCAAAAACCCAAAGCTACAACAGATATAAGACTGTACAGAAAAATTAAAATTTGAAAGGAGTACGACAGGAAGGAAAAGAAAATCAAAAGAGTATAAAGAAAGGAAAAAAAAAGGAAGAAATCTGGGGTTAAATGTGGCTGAAATGAGAGAAGGCAAGATGTCTCGTCTGGGAGGGAGTTAAGGAGATTGTGTAGGGCATGGACTTCCCTGCTGTTGTTAAGAAGAGAGCCTGTGTATCTCCAAATGTGGATTGGCATGCACTCAGGGCTAGATTGGCAGGGTATCCTGGAGAAATCCTCTGCCTGGCCATGACAGGTTGTAGATAATATACTACCCACGGCCTTGTAGGTAGAGTGTGTGCACCTGTACAGTGATGTGTACCTGGTGCTAGACCCACAGTCACGTCCTGCCAGGGACAGTTGTTGCCAACCCAGCTGCAATCAGGAACAGTGTTCTCTGCTGGCCTCAAGTCAGGAAGAGCATGCGGCTCCATATGAGGAGGTGGTGTGTGCCAAGTGCCAAGTGCCAAGTCCCCAGATTTCTCTGTGGGGAGACAGTCAAACCAGGAGGTGGCCAGTGTGATAGAGGGATTTCAATCAGAGGTGATACTTCATCAGTCTTAAGATAGCTTAGGGTTCCCTCTATCCAAGGGTGACATACTCTGCTAGGTATTTGCTGAATTACAAAGGTTTCTTTTGTAAGATTTTGGTTAATTACTCTTCTCAGTAATCCTATGCTGGGGAAGCATCAAACCTAAGGAACACTCAGATATGGAAAACATTGAATGCCAGTAGCAAATCAAGTATAATTGAAATTTGAACTTTGTGTGATCACTGAACATTTAATACTTTGCTGCTTCCTTGAAATGAGAGAGGAAGGTGGCATGATGATTTCTAAGAGAATTAAACAATATTTTTGTTGTTTAGGAAAAAAGTTGCTCCAACCAATATATAACTTTATGGGGTAAAAGGTCCCTATCATAGAAATGCACACAGTCCCATTATTTGAGACTTAAGAAACCTTAGGAGGGTTGCAAGGATAAGATAACCAAGAGGTTATGAAGAGCAATGGGAATTTTAACAGGTGTTAAACCGAGTTAAAGACCAGGCTCCAAGTTTGGACTCCTTGTGTCTGAATTCCAGCCCTCCCTTTTGTTTATATCACTAGCAAATCCAAATGCTGTGAGCCAGGAACTCACACAGTTCTAAAGACTGCCTTTATGTTAAAGAATACAGAGTTAGACAAACAGTCTTTGAAGGGACTTATGCCAAGCAGAAGCTCTGAAGCTGAAAATTCATTAATTTCACAGTAAATCCGCTCTCTTTTGCATAGCTAAGTGAACTGCTAAACCTGCCTGAGCCTCAGTTTCTTCAACTGTGAAATGGAGATCACAGTATGGCTGAGAACCTTAGCTAAAATTGTGAGGAATAAGCTCTCTAAATTAGCCATTGTTGCTTTTACCTTTATTATTGTTGCTTGCTATTCCTAACGTTACTTTTATTATTATTGTCCTCATTTTAGAAATGTATCAGCCTCTTTGTTTTACAGATGGTAAAACAGTAAAAAAAAAACCAAACAAACCAAAATCCAAGCAAAACTAAAAACCGATCATATGTGACCTCCCCTACAGTACACTTTGGGATGACCAGTGTTGTCTTTCTGGTTTCTGGGCCACACTTTTTCCACAGGTGTAGGGATGGCCTTTTGTCTTTCTCCTCTCCCAGTGCTCATGTACTTGAAGACAATATTAACTTTTTTCCCCCAGCCCCACAGTCATAGTTGTTACAGAAAAATTAGACAGATTTTAATTTATTTAAGTAAAACTTCACCTTTACTTTCATGCACTTAAAATGCTGTTAAGGTCTAGAAGATAAACATTTGCCAATCATCACTAATCAAAATTTGTTATCATTTGTGAATATTCCTCTAATTAGAAGACATAGTTTTGGGGGGGGCTTAAATTATGAACTGGATGGAAACAGTAAAATTTCTTTCCAATTTCATTTGAGAGTGATATTGATTCACAAGTTCCCACATATGTAGACTCTATTAGGGACAGTGGAAGATTTTCCTGGGAAAGGTCTGAAAAGTCAGTTCCAAGAGCTCTACTCCTCCCTTTGGAAATTGTGAACTGGATACCAGAACTTGGCTCTTCTCCATTTCTCCCACAACTCCACATACGTGGGAATCTTTCCATGTTATCTAGAATGTGGCCAAATGCTGTGCTTCATAGCTGCTTGTAACACATTTAAACTTCAAATAATGTTGATCCCAGTGTACCTGAACATTTCTTTTCAGTGATCCACCATGTATACTGTAGCTTGCTCATTAGGGCTAGGAAGCATAATTAAGACTGGAATTGGAATATCAAGATGTTAATCATTAAAATTGTTTCTGTGGGGGGAATAAATTATATTTGGAGCTGTGTAGGCTGGATAGGACCACAAAGCTATTACTCTGAGATCATCTTTAAACTATAAAGCCAATATATCTCCTCAAGTTTTCTAAAACCAAACAGTTGTTCTTGTGTATCATGGAGTCAGAACCAACTTATATCTAACCTTCCAGTGGGTTTTCAGAGGCAATAAATTGCATAGGAGATTACCATCATTCTCCTGTGGAGCAGCTGGTAGATATAGCATATCTTCCTGAATTTTATTATCTTTTAAGATCTTTCTATATAAAGTCAAACTAACAACTTGGAATGTTACATAGGAAACCTATGAAGCACTGATTTTATTTTAATATGGAAGAATAGCTCAGTAATGCATGGCAGGAATTGTGCCCTAACACAAAGTATGTAATCAATGTCATTGATTTGTATGTGTAGAAATTGTTGAATTGATAAATGTTTTGCTGTATATGCTCTCAACAGTAACAACAGCTTATTAAATAGGATATTTCTAAAAGAACAGATAATATTTGATTCAAGACTCCTAAAACCTTTGTCGCCAGCATCTGGATGAAGCAAAATACATGTGTGTATTAAATATTTTCCTCATTGTTCTATATTTTAAATGTGGCGTCATTACAAATTTTAATAATTTACCAACAAACTGTTTAACAAATTAATAAAAATGTATAGGATATGGATTAGCATGAATTTTCCTGGATCAGCTATTGACTCCAAGTATAGGTAAGCTACTTAGTCTGCATTTTTTATTTGGGACCGCAAAATATTCATATTATTGGTATATATCTCTTTTGGATACATTTCTGGCAGTGCAATAGCTGGATCATATGGGATTTCTATGTTCAGCTTTTTTTAGGAAATGCCAAACTGTCTTCCATATTGGCTGTACCATTTTACAATGGAGATACGTAAAACTGCAGTGTAGGAGACGAGGGCCCTTGATGAGATGGATTGATTCAGTCACTGGGGTAATGGGGATAGGTATGTTGGAGAAAATAAGATTGGCACGGCATAGAGCAGGGTTTAGGGTTGTTGTACATAGGGTCGCCATGAGTCACAGGCAACTTAATGGCACATAAGCAGCATTATTCATAATGGGAACAGCCACAATACCCATAAACAAGCATATGGATTGAGATATTGTGATATATTCATATAGTGGAATACTATGGCAGCACTAAGGAACAATGATTTTTTAAAAATATATAACATCTGAGAGTCTAGAGAACATTATTGAGTGAAATAAGTCAGTCACATAAGAACAAATACTGTCATTCAAATTTATGCGTCTACAACCAGAGCCAAAGAGGAGGAAATAGATAATTTCTATTAACTGTTGCAGTAAGAAATTGATCGAACGTGGAACCAAAATGTATCAATAATAATTGGTGACTGGAATGCAAAAGTTGGGAACCAGAAAGAAGGATCAGTAGTTGGAAAATATGGATTTGGTGACAGAAATGAGGCTGGCGATAGAATGATAGAATTCTGTACAATCAATATTTATTCATATCAAATACCTTTTATAAGAAACAAAAACACAGGCTATATACATTGATTTCACCTGATGGGATGCACAGGAATCAGACTGATTACATCTCTGGAAGGAACCATTGGAGAAGTTCAGTGTCAGCAGTGAAAACTAGGCCAGGTGCTGATTGTGGGACAGACCATCAACTTCTCATATGCAAGTTCAAATTAAAACTAAAGAAGGTTAAATCATATCCATAGGAATAAAAATTTGACCTTAAGTCTATCCCTCATGAATTTAAAAACCAACTCAGAAATAGGTTTGAGACCTTGAACACTAATGAACAAAGGCCAGATAAGCTGTGGGAAGATATCAAGAGTATCATTCATGAAGAATGTAAAAAGTCATTACAAAGCAGGAAGAAGAAGAAAAGACCAAAATGGATGTCAGAAGAGACTCTGAATATTGCACTAGAGCGCCGAGATGCCAAAGCAAGGGGAAGAAATCAAGAAGTTAAAGAGCTGAATAGAAGATTTTAAAGGACAGCTCTGGAAGGCAAGACAAAATATTTTAATGAAATGTGCAAGGAGCTGAGTTAGATAATCAAAAGGGCCGAACTTGCTCAGCAATTCTTAAAGCTAAAGGAACTAAAGGACAAATTCAAGCTATGCATGCAATGTTTAAGGATTCTATGGGCAGAATACTGAATGGTTCAGGAAGCTTTAAAAGAAGATGGAAGGAATATTCAGTCACTGTACCAAAAAGGAGTCTGACACAGAAGAATTTCCAGAAACAATATATGACTAAGAGGCAATGCTGATGAAAGGGAAAGTTCAGGCTGTTCTGAGGGACTTGGCAAAAAGTAAAGCTCTGGGTATTGGTGGAATACCAATTGACATATTTCAGCAAACAGAGACTGCCTTGCATGTGCTCACCAAGTTATGCCAAGAAATCTGGAGAACAACTGCTTGGCCAACTTACTGGGAGAGTATTTCCGTTTCAAAAAATGGTGACCTGACAGAGTGTGGAAATTATTGAACAATGTCACTAATATCACACACTAGCAAAATCCTGATGAAGAGTATCCAGAAATTACTGGAACAGTATATTGACAGAGAACTACCAGAAATACAATCTGCGTTTAGAAGAGGCTGTGGCACTAGAGACATTATTGCCAATGTCAGATGGATCTTGACAGGAAGCAGAGAGTACCGGAAGAATGAGTGTCTGTGTTTCATTGACTATGCAAAGACATTTGACTGTGTGGATCACAGTAAATTGTGGCTAACCTTGAGGAAAATGGGAATCTCAGAACACTTGATCATGCTTATGTGAAACCTGTACTTGGACCAAGAAGCAGTCCTCAGAATAGAGCAGGGAAACACCGCATGGTTCAAAATTAGGAAAGGAGTGTGCCAGGGATGCATCCTGTCCCTGTACCTTTTCAATCTGTAAGCAGAACAGATCATTTTGGAAGAAGGAAGAAAGACTAATACTGTGAAAATAGGAAGATAACCTCCAAAGGGGAAGGGGGAGCAGACAAAGGGGAGGGAGAAGTGGCTAGGATAGCAGAGGTTAGGAGGCGGGGATGAAAAGGTAGGACTGAGTCAACGGAGACATGAAAAGAAAGAGTGATAACAGCCAAAAATCAAGAGTAATTCTATAACATACAATGTACACGGATGAAACTCAATATAGAGTGATTATATAGAAACCAATAGAAGAATTTAAATAAACAAAATATCATTTTAGAATGTTACTTATTTATGTCATTTCCAGAAGTTTTTAACATTATTAATGTGGCTATCAAAAATAATGTGGATAATGTTATATGACCAGAAAACTAACGCTAACTTTTCTATACAGAATCTTTTTGATGGTCTATCTACCAGATTTGCTGTTTGTTAAGCAGATAACAATATACAGTAAAAAAAAAAAAAAGAAACACACACACACACACACACACACACACACACACACACAACCAGACAGCCAAGCCTATCTGCCAAGGGCTCTTTTTCTTTTATCTATTTTCCAGGGTTAGTAATAGAGAGAAAGGTAGATGAAGACTCTGGATTCTGCCCCTTTGTCTAGCTCTGTTTGCTGCTTATATCTTTACCCTCTTGCTTCAGTCTTAACTCCCGGTTTACACATGGCCTACAGTCTCCCCGTTTTTTTCTTCTAATGCACTTTGTACTCTTTCATTTCTCTTGGTTCAACCCTACTTCTCAGATACTCTTAGTGGTAGCAGAGTTCAGCTTATCTGTTCTATTTTTTGTTTTCAAGAGCAATCACCACTTGTCTGTAAGTTCATCACACTACGATGGCTTGTTGTATTACAAATGTCACCAATATTCCAAATGCCAGTAGTGTCACCAGTGGAGGGCAGGTTTCAGTAAAGCTTCTAGATTAGGACCAGGAAGCATTTTTGGTAGTCTACTTCTGAAATCATTAGCTTTTTCTGAAAAGCTCATGAATAGCAGCAGCACATTGATAAAAATGCTAGAAAAATAAGCTCTTCAGGAAGGAAGGCATTCAAAATACAACTGACCACTGGGGAAGAACTCCCTCCTCAAAGTCGTGGCTACCTTGAAGGTGAGGATGGATGAAGACTTTCAGGACTTTTATTTTCTGATATGGAATAATGCAAAAATGAGAAGGTCATTAAAAAGAGGGAATAAAATAACAGTTAAAGTCAGTAGAGACTCAGAAACTTATTCTAGAATACAGAGAAGCTAGAGTTAATGGAGGAAATAATTGAATAAGAGAAGTAAACAGAACATTTTAAAGAGACACATTAGAAGACAAAGTGTTATAATGAAATGTGTGAAGACTTTAAGTTTGAAAACCAAAAAAGGAAGAATATAATGGGCCTTTCTCAAGTATAGAAAAATTAGAATATTGAGTTATAATAATAAAGAATTCTATGGGCAAAAGTACAAATGAAAATGAAAGTATCAAATGAAGATCAATGGAGTATACAGAATCACTGAACCAAAACAAAAAATTTAAAAAATCAGTGTTCAGGAAGTAGCATATAACCAGGAACCAATAGTATTATTGAAGGAAGAAATTCAAGGTATCAAGATATTGGAGACAAACAAGCTTCCAAGAATTGTTAGAATACTTGTTGAAAAATGCATATGCAGTACTGAGGTGTTCATTTGTCTGTGCCTAGATATTTTAGTTATTCCACCAGAATAGATCCATATTTGTGACTATTACAGAGAAAGGTGATCCAAGAGAATGCAAAAATTATCCAACAACACCACTGATATAATATGTAAGTAAAATATTAATGAAGCTAATTCAAAATAGGCTACTGCAATATACTAGCAAAGAATGGCCAGAAATTCAAGCTGTATTCTGTAGAAGGAAGCTTATAATCATTGCTGATGCCCAATAGTTCTTGGCTGAAAGAAGTTGCTTATCTGTGTTTTATTGACCATAAAAAGACATTTAACTGGATGGATTGTAACAAATCACAGATAACACAGCAAACAGAGGGAATTCCTGAACATTTAATTGTGATCACGCAAAACTTTAACAGATGAATACCTAGTAGTACAAGTAGTTGCTTCATGATTTAAAATCAGGAAAGGTGTAAATCAGAGTTGTATCTTTTTAGTGTACATATTCAGTTTGTTTGGGAGCTTTGTGGCCTAATGACAAGAAGCTGTGCTGCTATCCTGAAGGCCCGAAGTTTGAATCCATCAGCTGCTCCATGAGAGAAGGATGGGCAATCTCCTCCCAAGCAATTAACTGTCTCTGAAAACCCACTGGAGGGTCAGCTATGTGTCATTTCCCACTTGATGGTGCACAACAACATACCTATAAAATAACCTGAGAATCTGAACTACATAAAGAAGAAAGCAGCATGAGCATTGGAGAAACAGTCATCAACAGCCTTGGAAATGCAGATGGAACAACCTTGCTTTCAGAAGGGAAGAGCACTTACTGAAGACCATAAAAAATAGTCTGCTATCCATGAGATAGTATGGATTCCATGTCAGTAAAAAAGAAAATACTCATCACTGGACCAATAAAAAGCATGATGGTGAACAGAGAAAAGATTGAACTTGCCAGGGATTTGGCTTTTCTTATATCTACAATCAATGTCCATGAAGGCAGAAGTCAAGAAGCAAACACACACAATATACTGCATCGAACAAATCTATTTCAAAGAACAAAGAAATCATTTTGATGACTAAGGTGCTCCTGACCTAAGCCATGGTAGTTTCAATCATCTGACATGTACATGTAAAGTGAGCAAGGGAGATGGAGGAAGAATCAATACCTGTGAGTTTCTGTTTTGATAAAGAACACTGAAAATTCCACACACTGCCAAGAAAAACAAATATATCTTAGAAGTGTAACCAGCAATCTCCTAGGAAGCAAGGATGGTACGACTCTATTTCATATACTTTGGACTTGTTCTAAGGACCCACTAATCCTTGGAGAAGATCATGCTTGGTAAAGGGCCAGCAAAAGAAGAGAAATGCCCTCAACAAGATTTATTGATACAATTACTGCAATAATATGGTCAATTATAGACATGATTGTGGATATGTTACAGGACCAGACTTTTTTTCTTCTATTGTAGATGGTTCCTTGTGAGCCTGGACTGACTGGAGGTACCTAGCAACAACAGCAATCTTTGTTTCCACACCATGTAATTGCTTAAGTTAAACTCCTTGTATAATCAAAAACACTTCATCTTGAGGACTACCTGTCTTGTCTTTGTAAAATCTTTTGTATAATGTAGACAAGCATGAAAACAGTTATTTCTTGGTCAGTGAGACAACAACACTCTATGAATAATTATCAACATTTGATTCAGTGACTAGGATAATGGGGGTAGGTGTGTCAGGCACACTAAGACTGGCACAGGATAGAGCATAGTTTAGGGCTGTTGTATGTAGGGTCGCTATG
Source organism: Elephantulus edwardii (assembly GCF_000299155.1). NCBI lineage: Eukaryota > Metazoa > Chordata > Mammalia > Macroscelidea > Macroscelididae > Elephantulus > Elephantulus edwardii. The sequence goes on along the minus strand of NW_006399751.1, from coordinate 21,237,642 downwards.
AGTCGCAGGTGACTTGACAGCACATAACAAGAACAACATAGAATATTAGCTTCTGTTGATGTTCCTCTGATGTCGGTCCCCACATTGATGTATATAGTTATATTCACCACTATGGGACTGTTTGCTTTTGTACGTTAACAAGCAGATTATTCAGTTCAGGAATAGCACATTTTCAGACTTGTACTTCATACAATGATTCATAACCCTATCATTCATTCAACAAGGATGCATTAAATTCTGGGTGATTTTGATAAATTGCTGAATAGAACAGCAAACAACCAAATTGTTGCCCTCATGAGGCTTGTTTTCCATTTACTATGTGCTTGTAAAAACACAAGAAATGCTGATGGCTCAGTGGTTAAAGTGCTCAGGGCTAACTGTGAGGGTTGAATGCACCAGCCACTATCAGGGGAAAGGACATGGACATCTGCTTTTGTGAAGATTTACAGCCTTGGAAATGACAGAAGGCAGTTCTGCTTAGTCCTGCAGTGTCCTGTGGGGTTACTATGAATCAGAATTGACTTTATGAGTTGCTGAGTTTGGTTTGGGGTTTATATAAAAATAATCCAATATGTTTCCTTTGGGATGCAGCAGTTTGTATTCCATTGAAAGTCGTGTGCCTCCCGAAAGTAAAAAGTTATGTCACAGGCTGGCTTTTAGAATCGGATGGGCTTTGGCAGGCTTCTCTTGAAATATGCATGATGTACCTTTCCAAGCTCCTACAGAATACCAGTATGACAACGCCTTTCGTCTCCAACAGGTTTGTGCCACAAGATGTGAAATGCTACAATCCCAATTTAGGTTTGTGTAAGCAATGTGTCCTCAGCACCAGCCAGAGTCACCATAGAGCAGGTTTTGGTTTTTTAGGGTTTTTTTTTGTTGGTTTTTTGTTTTGTTTTGTTTTGTTTTGTTTTTGTTTTTAATGAGAAATCAGTGCAGTCTGTGTATTAGCTAAATAAAACAACATTCACTATCATGTTTAAATACATTCTAACTCCTAAATTACTGTTTTTAATGTTAAGAATAAAAAAGTTAGGATTAGAAATGGGGAATTGATTCTTATCAATTTGCTTACGAAGTTTTGGAAAGTAATTCTACTTGAGTTAAAGGATGGATGATATAACATGGATAGATAGATAGATAGATAGACAGGTAGGTAGATAAGGTATAGAGGAAATATGACTTGGGAAAGCATAAGTTGTCTCTTGGCTTCCAAACCATTTTGTGCATTGCTGAATAAATGCACAAAATTTTCCTCGAGCTGGGTTTGAAAATCTCAGAACCACCCAAAACAGTGAATAGAACCAGGCACGTCACAAATGACTACAAGTCAAAAGGCTTGTTTGTTCTAGCAGGCAAGGGGAATGCACTGAACTGGTGAAATGTGCTTTTGCTATTCCCTTAGCAAGACCTACCTGTGACTACAACTTCTTGCCTTCCAAATCCTCATTGTCTCTTCTTCCGTATTACCAACATCAAAACCCAACTTGCTGCTGTACAGTCCATTCTACCTCCTGTTGACTCCAGAGGACAGAACAGAACTAGTCCATGGAGTTTCCAAGGCTTTAAATCATACGGATATACCTTTCTCTTTCAGAGTGGCTGGTGGTCTCAAGCTATTGGCCCAGAAGTTAGAAGGTGAGCAATTAATGACAGCTTCACTAGAGTTCCTGCCCTCCTGTTACAGCTGAAGTCTTCAGAGCTGGTTTCCAGCACAGGCTGTGATGGCTCGTTGAGTGCACCTGGTCTGTGTTCCTTGTTAGAGCTTACACATACCCAGTGCTGACATCACAACTGATTTCTGTCAGCTCTAATGCACCTAAAATTTTTCTTTTAAGGCTGTTTCCTCTTCTAACACATCCCAGGGGAATCTCCCTTAGGGGGTGGAAGGCAACATCACACTGTGACTATGATAAGATATTCCCGTGTTGGAAGAGGTTTATATGGAAAGCAGCACATTACATCTGTTGTTTTCCTTATATAGGGTATATTTCACGCTGAATGCTACTGGAACAGAACCCGGTCTCTGTCTTGACTCCCCGGCAGTTTTGTACTTCCTCCTTCTCAATGATGGCGGATCCCAAAACACTTAGTGACATATGGGAGCCTAACTCTGAATACAGAGTGTTTGCTTTCTGACTCTGAGATTTTGTATTTAATTTGGTGCATCAGGGTGTGTGTGTGTGTGTGTGTGTATTTAAGGGGTATTGACAACTTGGGACTCAGCTACCAGAACGATCTTTTGGAACACAGTAGGAGGGGAAAAAAATATTACATTCATGTGTATGAAACTAGGGTCTGCTTGGAAGACTATAAGAAAAGTCAAGAGTTAGTGTCGTGGGAAATGGCTTAAGGAATAGATTATTTTGAGGTGGGAGGTGGGTGTACTTGTTTACGTAGTAATTTTCTCTTTTAGAAGACAGAATCCTGTATTAAAGGAGCTCCCTCAGTGGTGCAAATGGTTAAATACTTGACTAGTAGCTAAATGGTTCATGGTTGGAATTTACTCAAAGGTGTCTTAGAATGTGCCTTGGGTGATCTACTTTACAAAGGGCACAGCTATTAAAAAAAACCCTATAGAGCACAATTTTAACCTGACATTGGAAAACTCCATCAGTTAAATCCTCAGGGATTCTCCTCATTGTCTGGCTCACCTCCTACAATCTTAATTCAGTGTTGGCATCTTGGCTCTTCTCTGTTTGTAGTGCTAGCCCATTGATTTTGCCTACCCAGCATCCCTTCTCTTAACAGCATCCACATTTTTCTTTGGGCAGCCACACCTCCTTCACTGAATGCAATCTCCCTGGTTCTGTCAATCATGGAGCTTTGTTTTTCCTTAGGCTAAGGGAGACATAGACCTAAACTTAGCCTCAGTCCTTGTTGACAATTTGAGCATTGTGCTCAAACGACACTGGACAGAGAAAGGCTGGAAGTAATTATTACCTTTCCCTGAATACAATGTTCTTTAAGTTTCTTATGGAGGAGCTTGGGTAACTTAATTCATAGAAAGTTGCACTATTAACCCAAAGGCTACTCTTCTCTAGTTGTCCGAATCTCCTAGCAGCTCAGTGAGAGAAAGTCAATCTCCTTCTGTGGCGTTTACAGACTCAGAAACCCAGTGGTGTGTTAGCTATCAGCTGGTTCTCATTTGACAGTAAGATTCATTTTCTAGATCTACATACACATAGCAGAACGATCTCCCAAACTGTGCATATTTGTGATGCAGCTATATTGCTTGATTATTAGATGAGGGATTTGTACCAAGATTTGCAATGCTGGGTCTTGTATGTTTTCAAAGAGAAGAGAAAAAGATACACAAGCAACACATACAATTAGCATCTTGTGGGGCGTGTGTATTTCCCCAGGCTCATTTAGCCAGAGACCTTAGAGTGTGAGAATTCCTGCTTCCTGAAGTGCTGGAAAGTTAAGGTCAAATGCTGGATGCATTTCAAGTTCTGAAACAATACCAGCCGATTTCAAAGCTGGTGTTTGTGTGTGCGTGCATATGTGTGTGTAACAGAACTAGGGAGGAAAGGCAGCCTCTACAACTTTGCTTTGAAAGATGCCAAAACACTGAGCCACATATTTGTATGAGAAGAGCTGTGTGTTTGGATGAAACCTGCGTCTTGCGTAAACACGGGGCACAGAGAGGACTGCTTTTGAACCTTTGCCCTGCTTTTGAACTTTTGTTCACATTAGCAATTTCCCTCACCTTGGCTGTTGAACTTCCCTTTGTAGTGAAATTCGCAGTTTCTGTGGACTGGCAAGAAAATGATGGAAAGAGAGGGTGTGTTGGACTAGATTGCATTTTTCCTGAACACTCTGAAATATCAGGATGTATGGAACATGAGTCATCACTTTCTGTTGGAAACTTCTATGACCTTTACAGAGTAGGTCAAATTCCTCCCAAGCTGTGCTTCTTTACACCCCAGTGGATGACAGCAAAAGGGCAAATCTGAGGGAGGCTGAAACATATTCGTGTTTTTCCCTGCAATCTGCTACACATTTTTTGTTTTTGGACACACTTTGCTTCACATGACGGTACTAATGGTGGAAACTAAGGTCAAGTGTGATGAGCGGCTTGCCTGGTCTGCCCAGCATGACTGTTGAAACTCAGGTGAGGACAACCTGGGCCCTGCTAGAATTTGGACTGTAGAGAAGGGGAAGAAGGAAATGACTTAATAGGAGCGGCTTCTGAGAGAAGGCCGCATTCCAAATAGTGAATCCCAGCCATTTGGCAGACTTAATAAACCAGAACAAACGAGAAGTACTGTGGTCTAGTCATCTACTGCCTTGAATTAAATCTGCCTAATAGCGATGCCACATTGAGTTTCCAAAGCTGTATATCCCTGTGGGGAGAGGCTGCCCATTTTCGTCTCATAGTGCGCCTGTGAGTTCGAACTGCAAACCTCATTTTCAAGGTGACCTGTTTTATTTTCCTAGTTTCTTGGCCATGTCAGTGTCTTCTCTCTTCTTTGTTTCTGGGGGCTGCCATAATCCTTGGCCTTAATCTTATTGATGCATCTGCCTGTGTTGTCATGTGGGATGTGTGTTTGACTCTTCTGCTCTTTTCTGTAAGATAGGACTCAGGAGCGATTCAGTTTGGGATACAACTTGCTCTGGTTTAGGAGTCCTGGCGGTGCAGTGGACTAAGTATTGGGCTACAAACCTGAAGTTTGCCTGTTTGAATCCACCAGCTGCTTCTCAGTAGTAAGATGAAATAGTCGGGTTTCATAAAGATTTATAGCCCTGGGAACTTTAAAAGCAATTATATTCTGTCCTGTGGTGAAGAGATTTAGATTGCTAACAGTTTTAGTTTGCTTGGTTCCACAATCAACACTCTTGGTACCAGCAGCTAGAAAATCAAGAGATTAATTGCATTGGAAAAGTCAGCCATCAGAGCACTGAAGAGCAACAGCATCAGGCTGGAGACTAAGGTGTGCCTGATCTGGGCCATAGTCTTTGCAATTGTGTGCTATGCATCAGAGAGCTTGACAGTGACTAGAGATGATAGAGAACTGATGCCTTTGAGCTGTGATGCTGGAGAAGAATGTTGAATAAACCATGAACTGCTAGAAGAATAACAGGTTTGTCCTGGAGAGGGTGAAACCGGGCTGCTCCTTGGAAGCAAGGATTCTGAAGTTTCACATGACATACTTTGGGCATGTTGCAAGGAGGCAACAGTCCTTTGAGAGGGACATCGTATTTGGGAGGGTGAAGGGATGGCACAAGGGAGGAAAGCCCTAGATGAGATGGATTAATTCAGTGATTGGGGTAATAGGAGGAGTAGGTGTGTCTGAGACAGTGAGGTTGTCACAAGATAGAGCAGGGTTTAAGGCTCTTGTACATAGGGTCGCTATAAGTTGCAAATGACTCGACGGCACATAACAACAACTCTGCCCTATGATGATTACTATGAGTAGGATTTGACTCAAAGATTCTGGGTTTTGGTTTTTACTCTAGCACAAGGAGCCCCTGTGGAATAGAGTTAGAAATATATGGTTGTGAACCAAAAGGTTAGTTGTTCAAATTTATGAGTGGATCCATGTATAAAAGATGTCACAATCTGCTTTCACAAAGATTCTAGCTTTGGAAACACTTTGAGGCAGTTCTTCCCCATCCTTTAGTATTGCAATGAGTTTAAATTTGTTCCATGGTAATGACTTATTGTTTTTATTCTGATTTGACCCCATTAACATGGGAAAAGACTTGCATTTTCAAATAAGTTAATATTTAAGAAGGATTTGAACTTTCATGTATTTTTTTTTGTTAACCTAAGAGTGTGGAAATTATCAAACAATATCACTAATATCACACACAAGCAAACTCCTCCTCAAGATTACCCAAAAATAACTGGAACGTCAACAGAGAGCGGCCAGCTGTGCAAGCTGGGTTTAGAAGAGGCTGTGGCACTAGGGACATTATAGCAAATGCTAGATAAATTCTAGCCTCAAAGCAGAGAGTACCAGAGGAATGTCTATCTGTGTTTCATTGACTTTGCAAAGCATTTGACTGTGTGTATAACAAGAAATTGTAGCTCTCCTTGAGAAGAATGGGAATCCCAGAACACTTGATTGTTCTCATGAGAAACCTATACATGGACCAGTAAGCAGTTGTCAGAACATAGCAAGGTTCAAAATCAGGAAAGGTATACATTAAGAGTTCATCCTATCTCCATACCTTTTCTTTCTTCCCCCCATACCTTTTCAATCTATATGCAGAACAGATCACTCAGGAGGCTGGACTTTCTTAGGAGAAATGTGACATCAAGAGTGGAAAAAGACTCATCAACAACTTGTGTTATGCAGATGACACGAATTTGCTTACTGAAACTGAGGGAGACTGAAGTGTTTACTGCAGAAGGTCGAGGACTGCAGTCTGCAATATAGATTGAAGCTTAACATCAAGAAAACAAAGATTCTCATCCCTGGCCCAATTAGCAGCACCATGACAGACAGAGAAGAGACTGAGATTGTTAACAATTTCAGCTTGCTTGGTTCACAGTCAACACATGTGACACCAACACTCAGGAAATCACAAGACAAATACTGGGAAGAGTACTGAAGAGCAACGATGTCAGTCTAGAGACTAATGTGTACCTGATTCAGGCCATGGTCTTCACAGTTGCTTGCTATGCCTCAGAGAAAATGAATAAGAATGATAGAAGAAGAATTTATGCTTTTGAGTTGTGGTGCTGGAGAAGAGTCTTGAACACACCATGAATTGTCAGGAGATCAAACAAGTCTGTCCTAGAGAGGGTGAAACCAAACTGCTTCTTGGAGGCAGTGATTTTGAGGCTCTATCTCATATACTTTGGGCATGTTGCCAGGAGCGTCCAGTCCTTGAAGAAGGTCATCACGCTTGGAAGGGTGGAGGGACAGTGCAGGAGAAGACCCTGGATGAGATGTATTGACACAGTAACTGGGATAAAGGGGGTAGGTATGTTAAGGATAGTGAGAGTGGCTCAAAATAGAGCAGGGTTCAGAGCTATTATACGTAGGGTCTCTATGATTCTATGGTACAAAGCAACAGCAACTTTTTATGGAACACACAATTCAATTCATAACATGGGCATATTGTTGTGTACCGTAGAGTTGGAACTGACCCATAGCTGACCCTCCAATGGATATTCAGAGGCAATAGATTAGGTGGGGCGGGGAGGGGGATGATTGCCCATCCTCCTATGGAAGTACCTTGTGGTCTTGGACTGCATGCCTTTGAAACTGCAGCATAGCTTCTTGCCACTACGTAGGCTCACAAGAACATCATAAATTTCATCAATAATGTCAACAGAGAAAAACCTAAACTATGTAGAAAGGGGCACAAATGACTTGCACTAGACTGCTATCCTAAAGTTCGTCAGTTTGAACCCATCCAGTGATACTGCCTTAACTTAGCAATTTTACTTTGTAACACAGATACTCACTCAGACTCATTGAGTTGAGTCAGAAGAGAGTCATAACTGACCCTCCAGCAGGTTTTTGGAGGTTGAAATTTTATGGAAGGAGAGTGCCCATCTTTCTTCTGCAGAGTAGCAAGTGGATTAGAATCAACAGAGAAGTAACACCTTCATGATCAACTACATGATCAAAGCTCACATGAGCTTATCATAAATTTAGTGAAAGTGGATTATGGAAACTAAGAACAACATACTAGAATCTGAAGCTCATAAATGGGGGTATGATGTGAGGAACAAGCTTAATGGAAATCAACATCTTTGAATTGAAGATCAGAGCCATGGAAGAACCCGGCTGCATCAGCTTTTTTTTTAAATCTGTGAGAGCATTTCATCTTTCTAAAATCATTTGAAAATGAGGACATCCACACAGCAATTTTTCCTTATCTAAAGTTGTTACTTTTAAGGCCCCTGACTATATTTTACTTGAACAAATTTTAATGCTAACCTTTCTAACATGAATTACACACTTCTTTGCTTTCTTAAAAGATTTCGTTAAGATAATATAACATTTTCATTTTTCTATTTACTGTCAGATTCTTGGCTGTCACTTCTCATGACTTAAACAGACTTTTTTCCTTTCATAACCAATTTGAGACTCCTAAAAGGCAAGGGCTAAAAATATTCAATGTGGCTAATCTTACATTGGTGGTCTATGTATCTGAATGGAACAGGAGAAAGTCAAGCTTGAAGTGCATGAACTTTAGTGGATGAGTTTGCTAGCATGCATCACGACTTCTTGAAGACCTTTAAAAATGCTTCTCAGAGGCCTTTTCTTGGCCATCACTGGTTCTCAGCGATGTCCTAGGCATTTGAAGCTCCTAGATAAGTGACCCTCAGATAAGCAAGGAGTCCTTGGACTGACTGCCTTTCAAAGGTTAGAAAAAGAATCAAATATACCTATCGCCTAATTGGGAGTTGAGGTCAGCTGCAGAATGCATGGCAATGTCATTTAAATTCAACAGCTTAATGGCTATTCCCACGCTGCTGTTCTTTGTGTGAACACAGAGGAATCGTCTACGGGGAGGATGGCTGTGTCAGTGTGGGAGGAAGCAGCCGACAGTTCCCAAAGATACTACAGCCTGGGAACAGGCCTAATGTGCAGGCTTTGGATCTAAGAAGCAAATGGGGAGAAGTTGTCAGCTTAAGGCAGGGTGGTAGACAGACTTTGAGAGCATCAACAAGGGATAGTACTTCTGGATTTTCAATGGAACACTGTAAAACTGTTGTTGTTTGGTGCCATCGGGTCACTGCAGACCCTATGAACAGCAGATCTGAATCCTGTCCTGTCCTGTGTTATCTTCACAATCTCTGCCATATTTGAACCCTGAGTAAATTGTAAATAGCCTTTGAAGATATATTAATCAAGACTTTAAATGCTGTGTAAGACTGAGAGCATTTTACAGCTGGGAGGAAGGCGCTCTGGTGGCATTGTCTTTGGAGAGTTGTGCTGCTAACCCCAAAGCCACACTTTTCTGACTGTTCAAATTCAGTGAGTCTGCAGGAGAAGGAAGGGATGTCACATTCAGTCAGTTTACAGCCTTCGAAAACTGATGGAGGGTCACTAAGAGCCGGACTGACTTGATGACGATGAGCTTAGGTTTGCAGTGAAAATTGATAGATGGGTCACCCAATTGCATCACTAAGGTTGATGTTACCTAATGTGATAACCAAGTTTCTCCTCGGAGGCTAGGATTTTGAAGCTCCATCTCACGCACTTTGGGTACGGGACCAGGAGGGACCAGTCCTTGGAGAAAGACATCATGCTTGGAAGAGGGGAGGAACAGCTTAGGAGAGGGAGACACTGGATGAGATGGATTGGTACAGTAACTGGGGCAATGAGTGTAGGTGTGTTGGAGTCAGTGCAATTGGCTCAGGACAGGGCAGGCTTCAGAGCTCTTGTACGGAGGGTCACTACGAGTTGCAGGTGACCAGACAGCACAACAACAGCAACAACCACCACCACCACCACCACCACCAACGTGTCTGTGCATGGTGTCTACCTACTCTCAGTCCCACCCACAGACCTCCTCTCACATCAGAAGATACAGAATCCTTAGTAATGTGTATTATTCATTTTAATCATAGAATGATATTTGATAAACAGTTACAAATTGCTTAAACATAGTGTTTCTTAGATTATACAAATGCAAACACAAAAATTGTTTTCCCGTGAATTAGTTACAACATTTGAAATAGAAGCTTTTAAGAAATTTTCTCCTTTGTTTCCTTCATTCTCAAAAAAAGTTATTGTTGTAGATTCCAAATACTAATTACCACAATACTGCAATAAAAACACCAGAAATTCTGACAAAATGAGCAGCTGTAAAAACACCAACAGCAACAAAACAACAGCACATACTTCATGTAACACATGCAGATGAATCCAAGGCCAGGCATTGAAGCACCATTTTTATTGGTTGGAGAATATTAGAAAGTTCGATAAGTAAATTAGCATAGTGTTTAAGCTTTGGAGGCGTATTTACATATGTAAACTGTGCTTACAAAAATGTTTTGTTGTTATAACAAGCTATAGCAATATTTTATAAAAATAATATATGCTGAAATACTTTAAAAAATCTTTTACAGTCATTTTGGTGTTAACACCTCAGACAGTGTCACCCAGTTCAGTGTCTATCCACTTGCACACACTCTCCACATTCTAATACTCTTATTTTAGAGTAAAGAAACAGAGCTGAGAACAAGCGTATATGCCCTTGGATGAGCTGGCCCAAAAGCTAGAGTCTGTGACTGTAAAGTCAGTGGGGTTTTTTTGTTTTGTTTTTTATTTTAACTGTAATGATTTGAATGTTAAATGCTGTTAATGCAATGAAACATTTTCCACTTGAAACAACACAATCATTAGTATCTGCATGTGCAAGTCCTGATGGATTAGGTGATTTTTCACATTTAAGCAAAAGATGACAATTGATCATCTGTGGCACAATGAATGGCCAAACAAGTCGGAAAATGTATTTTAATCTTTTTTTGTCTATCAGTAGATGGCAGGAGATACCATCAAATCAGGATTTTTTTTTTTATATATAAAAAAAGGGAATAAAGTGATTCAGTCATTGTTCCCTGCTTTACCTGAAAAACTGGTATCCTGGGTAGTCAGTGTGATGTTACGTGGTACCTGGGGAGAGAGTATTTTGAATATGGCTTTGAGTTCAATTATTAGTTTCCTGATTAATCTGGCATGATTACAGGTGGTTTAAAACAATAGTCAAATGTTGGAACTAAATTTACTCTCTTTTGAAGAGACACCTGGAGGAAAAATTCATCACTCATGTTGCTAAGATTAATTGGGCATTATAATTGTGTTAAGTGGATTCACACACCATGTAAAAATCTGGGAGCTTTTTCCTTTCTTCTTCCCCCACCTCTTCACATGAGAAAACAGACCTAGCTGCAATATGCATTTAGTAAAAATCAGTATCATAGCTGATTTATCCACAATTACAGCTAAAACAATGCTAACCAAGTACAAGTGTGTTTTCAACATGCATTCATTAGCTTTGGCCCATGAGTAGAAATTCTTTTTCCAAATAGGAGTCATATTTGTAGAGATGAAGTGTGATTTTATGTGCCAGGATTTCTAAAAGTACAGATTTCTCTTAGAATTGTTCTTTCTCGCTTTCTTTCTCTCTCTCTCTCTCTTTCTTTCTATTACAGAAAGGCAAATACTTGTGGAATTTCTAAGAACTGAAATCTGATTTTCAAGTATGCTCCTCCCTTTATATCCACTTGTTACCATTTAATAGCAATATGATTATTTTCTGAGACAAAGCAAGTGGGCTGCTTTCTTAGGATTTCATAATTTAATCTTATTTTTTGATAAATTTTAAGAAAAAAATTAAATCCATAAATTGACTTCTTTTGTTCTAGGCAATAATTTTATTGAAAAATCATCCTTCAATTTTTAAGGCAAACACCATGAGCATTTATTTTTAAGAAGACCAACCAGTGTAACAGCAAACTTGGTTAGTGCATAGCTGAAAGTCAGTTGCAATAAGTTTATAATCCTAGAAAACAGCAATGGAACTGGATTTGCTTTCAAGAGGACCCTATTACTTTTCCTTTGTGAATTTCTCCACTGGAGAAAATCCTTTACACAGAAGGCATTGTCTACACTCCTCCCTCCCCTTCTTTTTAATACAAACCGTAACTGCTACCAAAGTACACTTTCAAAAGATAGGAGAAAATAATCTTCCCAGTCTGCAGGGTGATGTCTGCAATTCCCACATTAGCTAATCTGTGTAACTGAGGTTCATTCTGTGAGGGTGTACTGCTTAGGTAGAGTACAATATCTGTTGTTAGTTGTCCTTAAATTGTTGCCAAATTACAGTGATATTATATATAACACAATGAAATAACAGTACCTAGTTCTACGCCATCTATGTGATCACTGGGGTATTGGCATTCATTATCTGTGGCTTTTTTGTCAGTCCATCTTATTGAGGATTTTCCTTTATTTTTCTGACTCTCTACTTACCAAACATGACAACCTTTTCTAGTGATTGGACATCCCTGATGATGTTTACAAAGTAAGCATGATACCAGTTTCTAAGGAGCATGCTTTTCTAAATCTAATTTTCATTCTTTTGACAGTCCACAGTCCAAGACCTTATTTTTAATACTACTGTAAAGAATTCATTGTCTGTCTGTCTATCTATCTATCCTCTATCTAAATCTTGTTGTTGATCTTATTGTTAAGTATGGGTAGGACCGATCCAGAGCTGACTTTCCAGTAGGTTTGTAGAGGCAATAAAGTGCATGGGAGGAGATTTCCCATCTTTCTATAACAGAGTAGTTGGTGGATTCTAACCATGTAACTTTTTGTTGGCAGTGCAATTCCTTACCACTAAGCCACCTAATTTTCAATGCAATTTGACTTTTGTTTCCTGACTGCTGGTGTCAAGAATGTTGATTGTGGAACTAAACAAGCTGAAGTTATTAACAATCTCAATCTCTTCTCCATTCATCATGAAGGTGATAATTGGCCCAGTAGAAAGAATCTTTGTTTTCTTGATGCTGACTTTCAATTCATTTTGAGGACTATATTGACTTTCTGCAGCAAACACCTCATGTCCTCTTCCATTTCAGCAAGCAAGGTTGTGTCATCTGAATAACACAGGTTGTTGATGTCTTCCTCCCATCCTGATGCCACATGTTCCTTCTCATAAAGTC
>NW_006399751.1:21213013-21222491 GCF_000299155.1 Elephantulus edwardii | reverse complement strand
GTCTCTTCTGTGTGATTGTCTCTGAAAACCTGCTGGAGGGTCAGCTATGAGTTGGTTCTGCCTCAATGGTACATAACAACAACAACAGCACCAAGGTATAGTTGGTTTCTCATAGATTTTCTTAACGTTCTGGATTAAAAAGATCACTGGGCATTTATGAATGTTGTTTTCCAGATTCTCTTTTGCTGTTGTTGCTTATTGTCAGAACCAACTCAGACCTGACCTTTTGGTGGGTTTTCAGAGGCTGTTATATGCCCAGAAGGAGATTGCTCATCTTTCGTCCAAGAGACAGCTGTTGTTGTTGTTGCTGTTATGGGCCATCAAGTCGCTTGCGACTCATAGCGACCCTATGTACAACAGCCCTAAACCCTGCTCTATCCTGTGCCAATCGCACTTCCTGTGACACACCCATCCCGATTACCCCAGTCACTGAATCAATCCACCTTATAGAGGGTCTTCCCCTCCTGCGCTGTTCCTCCACCCTCCCAAGTATGATGTCCCTTTCCAAGGACCTGTCCCTCCTTACAACATGTCCAAAGTATGTCAGATGAAGTCCCAGAATCCTTGCCTCCAAGGACTAGCCCGGTTTAACCCTCTCCAGGATGAATCTGTTTGTTTTCTTGGCAGTCCATGGTACATTCAATACTCTTCTCCAGCACTACAAAGACATCAATTCTCCTTCTGTTCTCCCTAGTCATTGTCCAACTCTCTGTTGAATAACAAGTAATTGCAAAGACATGGCCTAAGAGACAGCTAGTTGATTCAAACAACATACCTTTGTGTTGTCAGTGCAATTCCTAGGTTCTCCCTTAGTCTAAGAAAGCCTGTAGTGAGACTTGCCAAATGAAAATCCTGAGGGAATTCTATGCATAAGCAAATTTATAAAAAACCTTGATTATCAGATTAAGTAAGGGAAGCCTTACGATGAGGGATCCTTTCTACTTTGGTTCGTAGTGCCTGCATTCAGTCAAAATTGTAGTCAGAAAGGTACTAGATGTTGACATTGGTTTGCCTAAAGGTGGCTGGAGTTATCTTCAGCAGTTGAAGACTTTTCCTAGTTGTGACATGCACAGTCAGAAACTGATATCTCCACTGTCTGACCCTTTTCTTGTCCACTTTTTGGGCTCCCAAGCAGTATGGGTAAACCCTATTACTATTTAATTATTTCATGTAGTCGGCCTTATAAATATTATGACAAAGTGCTTATGATTTTTGCCTTTTTCAGCTCTCAGAACAGCACTGATCATGTAGAGAAGTCCCGAGCAAGTATCTCTAGCACAATTAACGAATGGAATGAACCACTGTTTTCACATATTGCAGCCCTCCCGCTCTTTTTTTTCCTTCTCCTCCACTATAACTCGATGGCAATCAACAACCACCACCACCACTACTTTTTATTCTGTTGACCAGCAATCATTTTTTTTCTTTGCATTATATCACATCACTTCATATTTGTTTTTACAAATCCTCAAACAATCCAGCAAAGAATGATAAATATCCATGGATTAGTATTTAATTCACTGTTCATTTTTATTGTCATTCTTTTTGTTTTAGTTACAACTTTTAAGAATAATTAAATCTTTATTATTGTTGCACCCTCTATTTCTTATTTGCTTTCTTCCCCCGCCCCCACTTTCTTGTTGAACATAATGTATTATCTAAGAAGTTGTAGCCTTGGATTTAGTAAGGATATCTAATGATAATTGTTCTTTTACTGGTCACTTCAAATATCTGCAATATGGGCACAATGATATACCTGTATACAAATCATGAAATATAAAATGCCATTCGTTCGGTGCTGGTGGGTTGGTTCTGATATATCACCACCCTCCACCAGGATTCTGAACACTGAGGAGGACACTGCTCATCTATTTCCTGTGAAGTTGCTGGTGGATTCAAACAGCCAGAGAACAAGGCCTTTGTGTTAGTGATGCAACTCCCTATGCCACCAGAGCACCCCAAAAACTAGGCTTCAGTAATTCTGTGTATGACTTTCAAAATGATGAGCATCATTGGAGAAACCAAATGTTTTAATCTGAAGACTTCAGGTATGGAAACTATCTGTGTTTGCAGCAGCAAATGTTTTAATCCAGAAAGCTGATTTTAATGGTATTGTAGTCTTAGTCCAGTAGTGACTTAACTATGCATTGAATATTATCTTTACTTTTTTAAAAAATAACCTGTTGCTTTTGAGTTGACTCTGATGCATGTCAAACCTACAGCAAAGAGCAGAACTGCCCCATAGAGTTTCCAAGTCTCTAACCTTTATGGAAGTGGACTGCTACATGTCTCCTCCATGGAGCAGTTAATGGGTTTGAACCACCAACCCTTCAATTAGAAGCTTATTACTTTAAATTCTGCACCAGTGATGCTTCTTATTTTGTCTTTACTGGGATTTGTGCATTCATTACTTCTTCTATTGTAGATAGGAATTCTTGTTGTTATTTGTGTCAAATATCTAGCCTTTCTAAGTCAAATGTACTTTCTTATTTTCCCAGAACCCAGACTAAGATTTGAAACTTATATACATTGTGCTGAAAGAAATGTGAAGAGGAAAATGAGTAAATAATAGGAGAAAGAAAAAAGATGAGTTGGAACATTTTTTTCCTGTTTGGCTTCCTCTATAATAGACATCAGGTCACATATCCATATGGTAATGTTGGCTGTGTTTCCTTTCTCCTTGTCTCTTTCCTGTAGCTCACCTCAGAGCTTTGAGGTTGAGAAAGTCAGACCAGCCTTAGGCCACATTCTGTTAGAGGTAAAATGACCATATGTTCTGCTTTGTGACTATTGCCCAGCATCTTGTATTGGACATTAGTAAAGCATTATTGCTAATTTCATTAGGATAAGCTAGGATAGGGCTGGTAGGCACTCGTTTTGTAATTTTGGTTTCTTCTATCATGGTGTCACCTGAAATTCAGTGAGCAGAGTTTTCTAAGACCTGGGGAAAGACAAGCAGATAGATCTTTTCCTAACTCCTTTCACATCTTACATAATAACACCCTCTTGATGATAGCATACAAAGCTCTCAGTGATAAATACAAAGAGATTAGAGACAGATCTCTTTCTGGTGCTGGTTGGTACTGGGAAAAATGTTCAAGCCTGCTGCCTACCTGGCTAGTGGGTGTGTTAGTTGATGTGTGAAGGCTCATGTTGTGGTCTGTGGGGTGTTAAAATCAGCAGGTGGAATCAGTAAAAAACATGAGGAGATATATATACACATAAATACATATCAGACAAAGCAATTATCCTATAGATAGAATAATTTCACTACTCCCAGGGAAGTCTGATGCCTAATGGTAAGAAGAAGTGTTGCAATCCCAAAGGCGTGAAGTTCAAATCCATCAGCTGCTCCATAGGAGACGAACAGGCAATTTACTGCCTTTGAAAAACCTGCTGGAGAGTAAGCGATGGGTCAATTTCAACTTGACGGCACACAATAACAACAACACAATTCCCATTAGAGTTTGTAATTTACAATATGGTGCAAATCTAGTGCTATTTATTTTATTAATGAACATCTTCTTTCAATGAGGCCTGATGGGGCAGTGGTTAAAACATTAGGTTTCTAAACAAGAGGTCAGTGGTTCAAACATGCTAGTCACTTTGCAGGAGAAAATAATATGGCAATTTGCTTCTATTCTACTCTAATTCTACTCTGTCCTATAGGGTTTCTGTGAGTCAAGAATTAACTTGATGACAATGAGTTTGGTGGTTCGGAAGAACTTTCACACTGGGAAGAGTGGAGCATCGGTGAAGGAGAGGAAGACCACCAACAAGGTGGATTGACACAGTGACTGCTGCAATGGGCTCTTGTGTGTCTGTAAGTGTGAGGATGGCACAGGATAGAACACAGCTAAGATCTTTTCTTCATAGGATTGCTATTAATGTTTCAACTCAGCAGCATCTAAAAACAACAACATTATCCAAAAATGATTAGACTGTTACATTGAGAGAGAACTGCTCAAGTTCAAACTGGCTTTCTAACAGCATACTTCACAGGGACATGATACTTGGAAAGGTGGAGAGTCAGTGAAAAAAGGAAGGTCCTTAACCAGATGCATTGACATAGTGACCACAGAAATGGGTTTAAGTTCAAAAGAGGTGATGATGATGATGGCACAGGATAGGACAGTGTTGAGACCTGTTCTTTAAAAGGTTGCTATGAATCGTACTTGATTCAACCGCACTAACAACAGCAACAGCAGAGTCTCTGGAGAATCTATGATTGACTCTATTGACCTTCAGCATTTCCATATTTCTACCCTTCAGATGTCCTCTTCCTTTCAAGGACTGATCCTTCTTCGTAAGATTCCCAAATATGTGAGACAAAGTTTTGCAATTCTTGCCTCTAAGTAGCACCCTGCTTGCATTTCTTCCAAGACAGATGTGTTTGTCCTTTTGGAAGTTCATATTCAATACTTTTCACCATTACTACAATCCAAAAGCATCAATTCTTCTTCAGTCTTCATTCCTCACCGTCCAACTTATACATACAAAGCAATTGAAGATACATACCATGGCTTGATTCTGGTACACCTTAGTTTTCAGAGTTGCATCTATGCTCTTTAGAACTTTGAAGAGGTCCTTGACAATAGATTTCCCAAATAATTTTTTTATTAATTTCTTGACTGCTACTGCCATGGGGGTTTATTTTGTGTCCTGGTAAATACAACTTCAATCTTTTGATGGTGTCTAGCATGATGTTACCTATTGGTTGAGTGGTAAGATCTTTGTTTTCTTGATGTTGAGAGGAAATACATATGGAAGACTGTAGTCTTTGATCTTCCATAAGTGTATCAAGCCTTTGTCAGTTTTTGCAAGCAAGGTTTTTATCATCTACATAATGCACGTTTTGGCTAAGTTTTCCTTTAATCCTGATGCCATATACTTCTTCATATAGTCCAGCTTCTCAAATATATCATACTGAAAAAGAGACATGGTTAGCAAAATGCTGCTACAATAGGCTTAAAAAGGCATAGACGTTGACATTGGGATAAAGTAGAACAAAGTTCTGGTTTGCTGTTCATATGATCACCATAGGTTATAGTGAATTTGACAGAATCTCACAACTACTACAACCTTCAGAATTCTATTTGTAAACTGGGCAAAAATTTCAAGGAGCTGTATTGACTTTATGAAGGAGAATGTGATATCAGTACTGGATGGAGACTCATAAACAACCTGTGGTATATAGATGACACCGCCTTGCATGAAGAAAGTGAACAATACTTAAAACAGTCAGTTGATTACACTTCAATATTAAGAAAACAACTGGGCCAGTTGGAAACATCATTGTAGATGGAGGGAAAAATTTAAAATGTCAAAGATTTTTACCTTACTTAGATTCACAATCAATACTCACGGTAGCAGAGGTCAAGAAATTAAAAGATTCAAAACAACTATGAGATATCATCTCACCTTAGCAACAATAGCAACAAAGTTCAACAGGCCAGCAAACAGCAAATGCTGACAAGGCTGTGGAGAGATTGCAACTCTTATTCACTGCTGGTCAGAATTTAAAATGGTTCAGCCACTATAGACGGTGATTTGGCACTTTCTCACAAAGTTGGAGATAGAAATACTATTTGACCCAGCAATCCACTACGAGGAATATACTCTAATGGAAATAGAGCCAAATCTATGCGCACCAATGTTTATTGCTACATTATTCACAAATAGCAAAAAGACAGCCAACCCGAGTACCCATCGACAAATGAATGGATAGAAAAACTATGCTAGATTAACACTATGTTACACAGGACTGAAAAAAAAAGAAGTTGTAAAACATTATACAACATGGGGGATCCTGGAAGACATTATGCTGAGTGAAATATCTCAGTCACAAAAGGATAAATACTGCGTAACACCACTCTTAAGACAGACATAGTGGGAGTTGGGGGAAGAATGTGAAAAGACTGGATAAATCATGAACACTGCATTAGATCAGAGAGGGTAAGAACTCTCTGTATGATTAGACATTATATGAATGACAACAGTCTGGAATAAGGGGTATGTTGCTGGGAAGATTGGGGCAGGGGCAAGGGAAAGGAGAAGAAAACGTACAATAGAAAAAAAATTCTATGTTTAAAAAAAATTAAAATGTGTATTGCATTGGGAAAATCTGTTGTCAAGAACATGTTCAATGTTCAAAATAGAAAAGATATCAGTTTAAAGGCTATAATGTGCCTGATTCAGAGATGGGATTTCCCTTGCTTCCTATACATCTGCAATTTGGACAATAACCAAGGAAGATAAAAAAATAATTGATGTCTTTGAATTGTGTTGTTGGTGAAGAAGAGTATTGACTATCCCATGGACTGCCAAAAGAACAAGTATATATGCAATAAAGCTTCTTCTTAGAGATAAGCATGGTAAAACTTTCCTTTGTGTATTTGGGAGTATCAGGAACTGCCATTCCATAGAAAAGACATCATACTTAGAATAGTAGAGGAACAATGTAGAAGAGGAAGATTCTTTTTTTTTAATTATTATTAAATTTTATTAGTTTTAATGAACATTTACAGAGATTTTGGTTCTCATTCATTCATTATTGCACTGCTTTTTCTACCCTCCTCCCCAGTTCGTTCTTCTTCCCCCACTGAATGTCTGTTTTAATTGTCCAATTGCCACAGTGCTTGTCAAAGCCAGTTCTGATTAATCTCCTTTGTCAGTGTGTCCTTTGCCATTCCCTATCACTCCTCCCTGAGAGAGACTTCACCCTGATTCATAAGGAAAAGGGGATGGTGTTAGCTACTTCCTGCTGAAAAGGGACGCTGTGGGTTTCAGGGTGAAGATAGAAGAAGATTCTTAATAAGATGGAGACACAGTAACAGCAATGATGGGCTTAAGCATGGCAGAGATTGTGAGGATAAGGCAGGGTTCTGATCTGTTCTTCATAGGGTCTCTATGAGTCATAGCTGACTTCATGGCACTAAACAAGAGCCTTCAGAATTGTGGGACAATCACATTCTGTAGTTTCGCCTTCCAGTCTGTTTGTTACTTTGTGTGACAGCCCCTGATAACTAACACATTGAGGAGACATATTAATTGTTTCATTATATTTTTTTAAAAAAGAAGATCCTCAAAGAGATAAATTGACATAGGGGCTATAAAAATGGGCTCCAACCACACAACAATTGTAAGGATAATGCAAGCATGTGGAGAAAAAGTGTTTTATTCAGTGGTGTAAAGTCACTAAAAGTCAGAACCAGTGCAATAGCCCCTAACAACATAATTTTCCATGTTTAAATTTTTAAGAACCTGTTACGTTCTTTCACAGAAATAATTATGCATGATTGATAAAAGTTCAGTAGAAAGCAAACGTTTTAATTCAAATGAATATATCTCTAATCAGACATATAATTGTTGAGAACTGTGAAAGGTCTAAGGCTTTATTTCACTTGCAAGCTAACAAGTTAGCTGGCTACGTTTTCATGGATGCTGTCAGTAGGTCCCTGGATCAGAGAAAAAGGGCAGTATGCTACTCGTAGTAATGTCACTGTTCAGAGTATTAGTCCTGATTCTCACAGAGTGATGCAAAGAAGGCTGGGTCACAGTCACAGAAGCAGGTGGTCGTGTTATAGGAGGCAACCCCAGGGGTTTGGGAACCTGGATCATTCATAATGAGAATGAGCCAGTCTGTGCTTTGCCTTGGAAAGAGCTGCTGTGTTCCAAGGGTGTTCACTAAACTAACATGCTAGAAAAGACAGTTAGGTATCAAGATATGCTTAAACAGGATATAACCAGAGAAAATGATCTCCCAACAATGACTTCAGATCAATTGGAATGATGGGAGAATTACTGAGAACTTGATTTTGGCAAATTTAAAGTCTTCCTAGACGCAATGGTATACTTAACTAACTCTAGTTTTTCAAATCAACTCAAAGCTCTTCTGTTTCCTATTTTAAATATTTCCTAATCAATAAATATATAATTAAGATTTCATTTTTTTTGACAAATAAATGCATGTTTATTACAGAAAATTCAGTATAGAGACAAAATATTTTATAATGTAATAATTCAGAAGTAATGCACATTTACTTTTTAATACAAAATCAGGATATACAAAACTACTTAATATATGTTTAATATATTTTTAATTTTGGTCATTACATATTGAAGACATTACCTAAATACATAACCTTAAAAGATTATTTTTTAAAAATTTCATAATATTTTATCATGGACATAATAACTTATTGTTGGAAAATTTGGTACTTATGGATAAATAAGCGCATATACATCCACCAATATAAATAAGACACTATAGAGTGCAGGAGATAAAAATGAATAGTTTTGGTAAATGCTTTATAACATCGACAATTTTCAACAACAGTAAGAAGAACCAAAGTAATATATGAGTGTTTACTTAGGTCTATCTGGATGTATATATGTCTATAGAAAGATATATGTTAGTAAATATATTTGTCAAAACAACTCATTGTTCTCCAGTCGATTCTAATTCATAATCAACCTTTCACTGGATTTCTGAAGTTGTAAATCTTAATGGGAAGAAACTTCCCTTCTTTCTCCCAAACTTGTGCATTTGAACTTTTGCCTTTTTTTTAGTAGCAACACTAGAATGCCATGAACCATGACATCTGTAAGTATATGCATATAAATGCTTGTGTATGATGCATATATATCCACTTATCTCATAATGCATACCAAGGGCACAAACTAAACCCATAGTTATTGTTGTTATTGTTGTTGTGTGTCATAGAGTCAGAACCAACCCAGAGCTGACCCTACCCATGGTAGCCACAGTAAAAACAAAACAAAACAAAACAAAACAAAAAACCCAAAACCCCAGATGGGTTATATTAGGAAAAGCTGCCAAGAATTTCTCCAAAGTATTAAAAAATAAGAATGCCATTTAAAGATTAAAGTGCCCCTGATCCAAACTATGGCATTTTCAATTGCTTCCTATACATCTGAGAGTTAGATGTTAATTATTATTATTAGGTGCTCTTGAGTTGAGTACGACTCAAAAAGCAACTCTGTAAACAATATATCTGAACCTTGTCCTATCCTGTGCCAATCACAATTTCTGACACACTTGAGCCAATTGCTGGAATCACTCTGTCAGTCCACCCTGTTGGAGGTGTTTTCTTTCGACCTCCCTTCCTCTTTACAAGTATGATATCTTTCTCTAAGGAACAGCCTCTCCTAGCAACATGCCCAAAATATATAATACAAAACATTACCATCTTTGCCTCCAAGGAGAACTCTGGCTGCATCTTCCCGAAGACTTATCTGTTAGTTCTTTTGGCAAGTATGGAATATTCAATATTCTCCTCTAACACAATGACTTGAAGACATAATTTTTTTTAAATAAAATTTTGTTTTATAGTGGTTTACTTACAAAGTTATTGTACATTATTTTTCACAGTGGATCTTTCCCATTTCCTTTCCCATTTCCCATTTCCACTCCTCCCTCCCTCTACCCATCAAATTGTCTGATCCTATGATTACT
>NW_006399751.1:21200037-21212238 GCF_000299155.1 Elephantulus edwardii | reverse complement strand
GTTTTTTGATACACACAGGGAATATATTCTATAGAAAATCTTAGTAATCAATTTTACCCTCTCCAGATTGTGCATTTCTGGGTATATTTGACAGTTTCTTTATACCATAGACTAGGCTGTCTAAGCTGATCTCAGTATGTCTCTGATGAATTTTATGGTTTTGGGCTTTATTCCCAGGTCTCTGATCCACCTTGAGCTGATTTTTGTATTTAGTGAAAAGTGTGGATCTTGTTTCAGCTCTCTGCAGGTAGTCCAGGTTTGCCAGCCCCATTTGTTGAAGAGGTTGCCATTTCCCCTTTCCTTTCATTCTTATTGATTGTCCAGCTTTCAGATGCATACCAGAGATTGAAAAGACCGTGGTTTGAATCAGGTGAGCTTAGTCTTAACATCACTGTTCCTCAGTAATTTGGAGAGGTCCTTTACTGCAGAATCTCTCAGTGCAATACGTCTCCTTATCTGACTGCTGGTGCAAAAAGAATCCAAGTGAGAAGAAGTCATTGACAGTTTCAGTCTTTTCTCCATCTGTCATGATGTCAACTATTGGTTTCACGGTTGGAATATTTTTCTTGATGTTGAGATGCAATTTATATTGAAGGCTGTAATGTTTTGATCTTCTGCAGCAAGTGTTGCAAGTTCTAGTTTTCAATAAGCAAAGTTGTATCATCTGCAATATGAAGGTTATTGATGAGTATTCCTCCAATCCTGATGCCACATTCCTTTTAATAATGTCAAGCTTCTCAAATAATTTGCTCAGTATACAGATTGAATATATAAGGGGACAGGACACAACACTGATGTGCACCATTCTTAATTTTAAGCCATGTAGTGTTTCCATGCTGTTTGCATAGCAGCTTCTTAGTCGAGGTTTCATGTGAGCATGGTTCTATGTTCTTGGATTCCCATTCTTCTCAGTGTTAACCATAAATGGTTATGATCCACACAGTCAAATACCTTTGCATAGTTGATAAAACAACAATAAACATTTTCTGGTATTCTTGTCTCTCAGCAAGGAATCATCTGACATTGGCAATAATATCTCTGGTGCCATGACCTCATCTAAAACCCTCTTGAACTTCTGGTACTTCCCTATCCATGTACTGTTTAGACATCTTTGGTTGATGTTCAGCAGCATTTTGCTTGCATGTGCTATTAATGATATTGTTTGATAATTTCCACATTCTGTTAGATTGCCTTTCTTGGGAATGGGAACAAATATGGATCTCTTCCAGTCAGTTGGCCAGGTAGCTCTTCTTCAATTTCCTGGCATAGACTGGTGAATACTTCAAGGGCTGCATCTGTCATTTGAAACATATCAATTGGTATCACATAGATTCCAGGAGCCTTATTTTTTGCCAGTGCCTTCATGCAAATTTCTTCTTTAATTTTTTCCTTCCTTACCATTGATTTTCAAACATTTGGCATTTCCTGGAATAAGTCAGTGTTAGCCAGTTCTTTTTGGTACAGCGATTCTGTCTATTCTCTCCATCTTCTTTTGGTGCCTCCCGGATCATTCAAGATTTTGCACATAGTATCTCTCAGTTCAGGATATTGAGGAATGAATTTAAGTTCTTTCAGCTTGAGAAATGCAGAGCGAATTCTTCCCTTTTCATTCACCAATTCTAGGTGTCTGTTTATTCTGTTGTAATAGTTTTCTTTGTCTTTTCTAGCTACCCTTTGAAATCTTCTTTTCAACTCTACTTCAACATCTCTTCCCTTTGTTTTGGCTTCTTGATCCTCTAGTTTCTAGTTTAAAACTCCACATGAGTTTTGAGATGACATTAAAGATATCGTCCATGGTATCACTAACAAAGGTCACTACAAAGACAGAGGGGAAAGAGAAAACTAAAATGGGTATCAGAAGAAACCCAAAATATTGCACTAGAGCATTAAGACAGAATAGCAAGTAATAAATTTTGGAGAGGATGTGGTGATATTGGAACTCTTTTTTCTTTTTAAACTTTTATTAATTTTAATGAATATTTACAGAGATTTTAGACTTCCGTTCATTCATGGTTTCACTATTTTCTCTAAAATTATGGTGTATTCACACTATGGACCACTTCGCAGCACCCAGGAGCAAAGACTTGGTAAATCACTACCTAATAGGAGGGACTAGAGTGCATTAGGAAAAGTGAACTAACTCAGTCCCTTAAGGACAAAAACTACATCAGACTATAATTGTGGAATGTGTATGAGAATTCAAGGGAAGGAGGGGGGAACAGAGTGGTGAGGATGGGGGGGGTGATAATCATAGAGTCATACACTTTTATGGGTAGAGGGAGGTGTAGGTAAAGGAAGTTGGAAAAATCTGGTGTGCAAAACCAATGTATATGAACTTTGAAAATATGCCAGCACAAAACAATTAAACAAAGAAGCCAAAGCAAAGGATGATAAATAAGAACAAAAAAAGAATCAGTGTCTTTGAATTGTGGTGTTGGAGAATAGTACTGAATATTCCTGGACTAATAAAAGACCAAACAAATCCATCTGGGAGGAAGTTCAATCAGCGTGCTTCTTGGAGTTCAGGGCAGTGAAACTTCACCCGACATAATTATTCAGGCATGTGGTCAGAAGGTTCCAGTCTGGAAAAAGACATCGTGCTGGGAAAGATGGAGAGACAGGGACAGAGAGGAAGATTCTCAAGAAGACAGATTGACAAAGTGACTGTAACAATGGGTCTGAGCGTGGCAGAGATCATTAAGTCGGCACAGGATAGGGATGAATTTTATGTGTTGATATGAGCAAATAAAATGGCACAATACTAAATGTAACTCCAAAATGTGATCCAGAAATTTTTTAAAAGAAGGTTTTCAAAATTTAAGAAAATCCTCCAATGGTAATGGTGATGTTATGATTTTTTTTTTTCCTTGTACCACTCTTCTATTTTTAAATATTCTCAGTTTTTTAACTTTAGGGAATTAAAAAACTTGCACTAAATTCTTCTACTGTGAAGCAATTTGTTTTAATATTCTGTTTCTGCCCACTATATAGAGAAAAATTAATCCTTAAGTAAAATACGCAATTTTTTTCCCCTTATAGTGATGGGAGCAGGCCAGATTTCTGTGGGAAACATTTTATACTTGTTAGCAGTGGTGTTGGCGGAAGGAATAGAAGTAGAGGGAAGTATTAAGCTTTTTCTCTCCACCACCTCCCCCTCAGAGTCAAACATTAAAAGGCAAAGGCTGGTTTCATGCAAAATCAATGGAGTGAATTATTTTGACAGGAATTTGCCATCTTTCACTGGTCATGTGATGTGCCTGATAATAAATGTTTTAAGCCAGTACGTTACTGGTAATTTATTAGGTAGTATGAAATAATGAAAACAATACGGAAGTCAAGAGATGAAAATACTTAGACCGGCAAAGTGGAAGTTCTCTATAATTGTTAGTCATTTTCTAGAGTTTTACTATTACAGGTTAGTGGAAGAGATGAACATGCTACTATGTAGGGCTGGGCAGTTTCATTTCTTTTAAAATTGTTTCTCTCCATATTTTCCTCCAGAGGTTATGCTTTTTCTCAAAAGAAAAAAGTCTAAGTGACTAAAAAATACAGTTTGGGGGTTTTGTTTGTTCCAAGTTGGGGATTAATTTTATTTCTGTTTCATTTCTGTTTTCTTCCAAATCTAACAATCCAATCATGTCTCCAAATTCAGGTGTTGTTCATGACAATCAACGTAGAAATTACACTCAGCCTGTATAGGGAATGCTAAGGTCTGTGTAGTTCATTCTCTATGAATCCAAGCTCTTCCTTAGGCTGATGGTTTCAGTTGTTGAAGTCATGAAGTGGAGGAACAAAACCACTTAAAAAATATTTAGGATATAAGAGTGGTATGCAATTTTTCTGTTTCTGTTTCTTTACTTACATAATGGATAATATTAATATCTATGAATGTTGTGAAAACTAAGTGAGCTACTCTTTGTAATATGCAGTGTAATAGTGAGTGGTACATGATAGAAATGTTTGTTGAACACTTTGTTTCCTGAAGATGTCAGTGGTTTGTTTCATTTTACTGATATCCACAATTAACACCCACAATAGAAACAGTCAAAAAATCAAAAGACTATAGCTTTGGACAAATCTGTTGTCAAGGACCTCTTAAAATTTCTAAAGAGGAAGGATCTCAGTTTAAAGAGTAAGGTGTGCCTGATCCAAGCTGTAGGATTTTCAGTTGCTTCCTATGTGTCTGAAAGTTGGACAATCAATATAAATGAGAGGAGAATTGATGCCTTTGAATTGTGGTATTGGTGAAGAGTATTGAATATATTGAATATTGACTGACAATAGAAGAAACACATTTGTCTAGGAGGAAACACAACCAGGGTGCTCCTTAGAGGTAAGGATAGTGAAATTTTGTCTCATTTACTTTGAGCCTATTTCCTGGAGGAACCAGTCCTCAGAGAGAGACATCAATCTGGGAAAGGTAAAGGACCAGTGAAAGAGAAGACCCTCAATGGGATGGATTGACACAGTGACTGCAACAATAAGCTTGAGGATGACAGAGACCATGAAGATGGCACAGGATAGGGCAAAGTTCAGATCTGTTGTTCATCAGGTTGCTATGAGTTATAGTCAACTTAACAACACCCAACAATAACAACATAAATGTTTGTTCACTTAATGAAGTAAAATTGTTGGTATAAAGGTGTGAAGGCAAGATACAGTGAACCAGGAAGAAGTAGTCTCCAGAGTTCCTGAAAAAGTTTCAGGTGACCTGAAATTGTGGATTCTGGGCTGGGGAGGGAAGGGAAAATTTTCTTTAGAAGACTTTTTTGTCTTTAGAAGAACAATATCAAAGTATATTTCTTGTTCAAAGAGTAGAGTAAGATTCATAATTATGCAAGGGCAGTGATGGTTACTATTTATAAAATGTGGATGACAAGAAAGATGGACAGCAAGAAGGTCAAGCTCTAGAGGGATGATGTTTGCTCTTTCTAAACCCCCAGTTGCACTTGTGTTTTTTTAAGTATTTCAGATTCATTGTGAAGTACATTTACTTTTTAAATTAGCTTAAAAGAAAGCCTAAGTAATAAATAGAGATGAGTAAGTTCTGTTCAAGGCAACAGTAGTTGGGCTCAAGACGAGATGGATCTGAAGGCCCTGTCTCATCCTGAGCCAATTTCACTGCCTCTGACACACCTGCCCTTAATACCCCAGTCACTGGAATCAATTAATTTCATTCAGGGTCTTCCTTTGCTGTGTTGTACCTCCATCCTTCCAAGTATGATGTCCTTCTCAAGGACTGGTCCCTCCTGGTAACATGCCCAAAATATGTGGGACTGAGCTTCAAAATTCTTTCCTCCAGAGAGCAACTTAGTTTCACCCTATCCTGGACAGATCTGTTTGTTCTCTTGGTGGTCCATGCTATGTTCAATACTGTTCCCCAGCACCTCGAGTCAAAAACATCTATTCTTCTGTCATGCTTATTCATTGTCCAGCTTTCTGATGCACAGCAAGTAATTGCAAAAGTATCTAGAGTGACATCTTTCTACTTCAGCACTCTGGAGTAGACCACCAGAAGACTTTCTTAATCTAATTTATCTTTTGATTTCTTGGATGCTGGTTCTAAGAGCATTAATTGTGGACAGAACCAAGTTGACAACCTTAAGATGATGGTAGTGATGGTTCAGTAGTAGAATTCTCAACATCTGTGAGTAAAACCCCAGTGTCATTCTTGGTCAGTATACCTCATGCACTGTCATTGATGTAATTCATGTGCAGTCACTACCTATCTGTCATTGGAGACCTGTGTGATGCTCTGTTGAGCAGATGCTAATGGAATTTCCAGATAAAGCTACTCTAAAAAGAAAGATCTGATGATTTACTGTCAAAGCTTAGCAAGTAAAAATCCTGTGAGTCACACTGGTTCAATTGTAACAGTGATAGGAAAGGTTCCTTACTGAGCAGTGTTTGACTCCATTTTCCTGGGCATTTCCATGGCTAAAGGCTGACTTAGTTGCAACTGATAATACTAGTGCTTGTAGATTATACAGTTGACTAAGTATGAGAGATGAGACACACACATTATCTTGAGATATTGGGCTCAAGGAAAGAACATGATAGACATGTCTACATTAATGGTATTTCTGAGTAAATGAAAACAAAGACCTTACTTCTAATTTGCGTGAGTGTTTTCAAAATCATAAATGATATGAGACTGGACCCAAATAAAGAAGAGACTCCATCTTAAGGTGAGTATAGTTTTGATCTCTACAGCAAATATTTGAGATGCAATTACTCAGTCTATCACCTTTAAGGAACCACTGATGAAGGTATTGATAGCATTGATAACTCCTAATAGCAGTGAAAGCATTGTCTTAAATTAAATTTGGAAAATTCCTTAAAGCTGCTTCTTTAAAGACAAATGACCCTCTTACAACATCTAGTTAAATAAAATAATGGATACAAAAAGGCTTTGAAAAGCATTAATGTGCTATATAAATGTAAGGTGTTATCATTATGTACTGTGAGCTACAAACATGCAGTAAGAAGAGATGATTTTTTGTGCACTAAATAATCAAATATGGCCTGCATGACAGCATGGTGAAGTGGCGTCATAATTGATGAATGACGGTGGCCAGAGAGAGTTGATTAATGCTTGGATATTAACCTGTAACAGCACTGCTGGTGTAATGCCACAGGGCTTTGTGTTTTCTTTTCTTCCCTTGACCCTTTCTCGTTTAAGTTGTTTTCTCAGTAAGCTAAGTATCTTCTTATCAACTTTGATAATAAGACTCCTAGTGGGATGTAACTAATATATATCAATCTTAAGAAGTAGGTACTGTTTATATGATTGCTAAGTTTCAGACAGGCTCATAACTTGCCCAAGTCCCTGAGTGATGTGCATGGTTAAAAGGTATGGCAACTAACCAAAAGAGTGGGATTTTGAGTCAGCCCAGAGGCATTTCAGAGGAAAGGTTTAGTAATCTAATTCTGAAAAGTATTAGCCAATGAAAACTCTGTGGAGACTAGTTCTACCCTGACACAAATGAGAGCTCTATGAGTCAAAATCAACTCATTGGTAACTTGTTGTTGTGTGCCACCAAGCCAGAGCCTACTCATTGCCGACCTTCTAGCCAGCTTGCAGGTTGTAAATCTCACAGGGTGAGCTTGCTCATCTTTCTCCCACTGAGCAACTAGTGGATTCAAAACACAGCCTTTGACTTGGCAGCTCAACTCCTTACTACTAGATCACTAGAGTTCCCTTTTGGTGACTAGTATTATAAAAGGAACTTAAGTTTCATTCCATTTAGTCACTTACCCAACACAGTGGCAAACTGATCATGGGGATTGATTTGGAACTTGGTAGGATGAACCTATAGAATGTGCACTTTAGCAATTTGGGATTATTACTCCTTTATTTACTTGACATGTAGAATTTATACTTACACCAAGCATTGTTCGATCCTCATCAAACAAATAGAAATAGATACTATTATCATCTATGAAATAGATACTAATATTCACATTTTGTTGCTTAGATACTAAGGGGGAAAAGAAGTTAAAAGATCTGATCCAGGTCACACAGCCAGAAAGTATAATTCCAACACTGACAGCCAAAATTCAGACTCTGCCTGTATCTACCATCTTGTGCTCTCTCCTTTATGCAATTGTTGTTAGATGTGTTGAATCAAGTATGACTCATAAGGACTCTGTGAACTATAGATATGAACTCTGTCCTATCTTGTGGCATTCTTATAATCTCTGACACACTCAAGCCCATTGCTGCAGTCACTGTTTTAATCCACCTGATTGAGTATCTTCTTCTCTTTCACCATCCCTCTGCCTTCCCAAAGCATGTTGCCCCTCTCCAAGTTATAGCCTCTCCTAGCAACATGCCCAAGAATGTGAGACGAAGCTTCACTGTCTTTGCCTCCAAGGAGAACTCTGGTTGCATCCTTTCTGAGACATATCTGTCTGTTGTTTTTTCAGTCTATAGGATCTTCAGAACTCTTCTCCAGCACCACAGTTCAAGGGCATCAATTCTTCTTCTATTATCTTTTTTCATTGTCCAGCTCTCAGCATCATAGCAAGTGGTTGAAAAGATCATGGCTTGAATCAGACTCACCTTAATCCTCACACTAACATATTTGCTCCTCAATTATTTGGAGAGCCCTCTGATAGTGGACTTTCCCAGTGAAATATTATCTCCGTATCTCATGACTGCTGGTACCAACTATATTGATGGTGGATCCAATTAAGAGGTTGTTTTATATCTTTTCTCCATCTATCATGATGTTATCTGGTACGGTGGTGAGAACTTTTGTTTTCTTGATATTGAGCTGCAATCCATCTCGAAGGATACAGTCTTTGTTCTTCTGCAGCAGGTGTATAACTCCTCCTCACTTTCAGCAAACAAGGTTGACAGATGACAATCTGCATAACAAAGATTACAGATGAGATTTCGTCAAATCCTGATGCCACATTCCTCTTCATTGAGTCTGTTGTTGTTATGTGTCACCAAATCTTGGCAACTCATATTGACCCTATGCACAACAGTTCTGAACCTTGCCTGATTCTGAGCCTATCTCACTGACTTGGACACATCTACCACCATTACCTCAGTTACTATGTCAATCCATCTCATCTGGGGTCTTCCTCTCCTGTACTGTCCCTCCACTCTTCCAGGAATGATGTCTGTCTCCAAGGATCGTCTCTTTTGGTCAAATACCCAAAGTGTGTGAGATAGAACTTCAAAATCATTGCCTCCAAGAAGCAACCTAGTTTCACCCTCTTCAGGACAGACCTGATTTTTGGTGTGTTTTTTGTTTGTTTGTTTCACCCTAGCAGTCTCTAATAACTTGCTCAGCATACAGATTGAATTGGAATGGAGAAAGGATAGATACATTCTGATTCACACCTTTCTTAATTTTAAACCATGTAGTGTTCCCTTGCTCTGTTTGCACAACATCCTCTAGGTATAGGTTTCACATGAGCACAATTAAGTGTTTTGGGATTTCAGTGTTAGCCACACTTTTTGTTATACCCATAATCAAATGTCTTTGCATAATCAATAAAGCACAAATAGACATTCTTCTGGTATTCTTTTCTTTCTGCTAGGATCCATCTGACATCAACAATGATATCACTGGGATGATGATAACAATTGTTATTGTTAGGTGTTCTTAAATTGGTTCAAACTCTTAGTGACTTTGTGTACAACAGAAGCATTGTTGAGTTCTGCAACATTCTCACAATGGCTGCTATAGATGAAACCACTGTTAGAACTACTGTGTCAATTCAACTAATTGAAGGACTTTATCTTCTTTGCTAACTCTGCTGTAACAAACATGCTTTCTCCAAGAACTGGTCTCCCCTGATAACATTTTGAAAGTATGTGAGATAAATATTTGTCATCTTCATTTCTCAAAAGCATTCTAGTTGACATTCTTCCAAAAGAGATTTATTTGTTCTTCTGCAACTCTGTGACTTTTGGAAAAAAAAACAAAACATTAAATCAAAGACATCAATTCCATGGACATTGATTATATATTCAAGTAAAAGTATAGCCTTGATAACTTCAGTTATTTTCCTCTGTTTATCATAGTGTTGCTTTGTGGTCCAGTTGTAAGGATTTTTATTTTCTTTACATTAAGGCATAATTCATCCTGAAGATATAGTCTTTGTCCTCCAAGTCCTTTTAGCTTTCAGCAAGCAAGATTATGCTATCTGCATTTCCTCCAATCCTGATGATATATTCTTCCTATAGTCTACTATCTCAGATATTTGCTCAGGAAGGATATTGAGTTGTATTGTTGTTGTAGGAGTAATCGAGTTTAGTGTTACTCATAGCAACCCTATGAACCACAGATCTGAACCCAGTCCTATCCTGTGCCACCCCATCATCTCTGACACACTTGAGGCCATTACTGCACTCACTGTGCCAACCCATCTCATTGAGGGTCTTCCTCTCTTTTGTATACTCTTTAACTTTCCAAGCATGTTGTCCCTTCCTAAGCAAGAACTTCTCCTAGCAACATGCCCAAAATATGTGAGATGAAGCTTTGCCATCCTTGCCTCCAAGTAGCATTCTGGGTATACTCTCTCCAAGATATAGCAGAGGTTTTTCTTTTGGTAGTCCATGGGATATTCAGTACCCTTCTCCAACACCACAACTCAAAAGTATCAATTCTCCTGTCATGCTTAGTTATTGTTCATCTTTCAGATGCATAACAAGTGGTTGAAAAGACCATGGTCTGAATAAGGCACACCTTAGTCTTCAAACTGGCATCATTGTTCTTTAGTAATTTGGAGCATTCCCTGATAGCTGACTTGTCCAATGCAACACATCTGATCTCTTCATTGTGGTACCAAGAGTGTTGATTGTGGGCCTAAATAATATGAAATCATTGACAACTTCAGTCTCTTCTCTGTCTATCATATTGTTGCTTGTTGGTCCAATGGTGAGGATATTTGTCTTTTGGACGTTGAGATACAATCCATATTTAAGGCTGTAGTCTTTAATCTTCTGCAGCAAGCATTTCAAGTCCTCACTTTCGGCAAGCAAGATTGTGTCATCTGCCAAATGCAGATTATTGATGTCTTTCTCCAATTCTAATCTCATATTCTTCTTCACAGAGTTCAGCTTCTCAAATAATTTGCTCAGTGTGCAGATTAAATAAGTATAGAGAAAGAATACAACCCTGATGCACACCTTGCCTGATTTTAAATCATTCTTCTTTCAAACACCTGCTTTTTGGTCTAGATATAGGTTTAGTATGAACATAATTAAGTGTTCTGGTTTCCATTCTTCTCAAAATTATCCATAATTGATGAAATGTATAAAAAGTATAATGAAATGATGTAGTTAAAGTCCACCAGCTGCTTTGCAGGAGAAGGATAGACAGTGTCCTCCTGTGTGATTAACTTCCTCTGAAAATCCGCTAGAGGATCAGCTATGGGTTGATTCCTACTCTATGGTACACTACAACAACATGATGAAATAGCATAATCACCCTGATTTCAAACAATACAATATGCCCTTGTTCTGTTCAAATGACTGCTTTTTGGTTTATGTACTATTCTTTGCAATGCTATCCATTGTTTGTTGTGATCTACTTAGTCAAAAGACTTTCATAATCAAACATTTTTTTAGCTAAGATCCACCTAACATCAGCAGTGATATCATCTCTTGGCCTGCATTTTCTTCCAAATTCAGCTTGATTTTCTGGCAGTTCCTTCTTGAAGTAGGGCTGCCATTTTTAAATTAGCTTTAGCATACTCTTTCTTGCATGTGAGATTAATGATCTTATTTAATAATTTTCACATTATGTTGTATTCTTTGGAGTGGGCATAACCATAGATCTCTTCTAGTCAGTTGGTCAGTTACTTGTCTTCCAAATGTTTTGACATGGAAGAATGAGAGCTCCTAGTGTTGGATCATTTGTTGAAACATCTCAATTTTATTCTGTCAGATCCCAGAGCTTCTCTTTCTCGGTGCCCTCAGTGTGGCTTAGACTTTTTCTTTCAGAACCATTGGTTCTTAATCATATACTCTTTCCTAAAATGATTGAGTATTGACCAATTCTTTTTTGTGTCATGACTCTGGGCATTCCTTGTACTCTAAAAAAATTGTTTTCTGCTTTGTTCAATATTCTTTGCACAGAATCTTCATTATTTCAACTCAAGGTCAGAATTGTTTTTCTTTGATTCTTGCAGGTTGAAAAATATCATGCATATTTTTTTCCTTTTATATTTCTGATTGCAGGTCATCGCACATTTCATTCTAACAGTTCATTTTGTCTTCTTTATCTGCTCTTTGAAACATTTCATTCAAATATTTTATGTCATCACTTTTTCCTTTGCATAATGTATTCTAGGTTCCAGAACAAGGTTCAGAGTCACTTCTGATAGTCATTTTGCTTTTTTTTCCCTGTCTTTTTAAATGAACTTTTGTCATGTATGAGATCCTTGATGCTCTTTCCTCACATCCAGCTTGTCTAACCTTTCCTGTTCAACCCATCAAATCTGTCCATGATGTGGCATCTAAATTTAGGTGGGAAATAGTGAAGGCCCTACTTTCACTGTTGTGGATTTTTTTTTCATTTCCTTCAACTTCACCTTGCATATATACCAGCAATTGATGTTCTGTCCTGCTGTCATCTCCTCAACTTTTTCAGGTTGATGACATTGCACTTCTTTCTTGCCTCTTATCACAGACGTAATTGATTTAATTTCTATGTAGTCTATCTTTTTATTATTATT
>NW_006399751.1:21177915-21196297 GCF_000299155.1 Elephantulus edwardii | reverse complement strand
TATGAACACTGGTGTACAAGTCTCTATTTGTGCCTCAGTTCTCTTTCTTTCAGAGTATATTCCAAGCTGTGGAATAGCTGAGCCATATAGAATTTCTATATTCCGCTTTTAGAGGAAGCACCAAACTGCCTTTCAGAGTGGTTGTGAGAGACAGGAACTCCTATACATTGTTAGTGGGATTGGAATATACCTCAAGAAAATGAGAACTGAGGCTCAAATAGAAACTTGTACACCAGTGTTCATAGCAGAATTAATCACCATTGCAAGAACATGCAAAGAGCCCAGATGTCCAATTACATATGAATGGATTGAGAAGTTATAGGGCATTAATACAATGGAATACTATGCAGCACAAAGGAGCAATCATTTTGTAAATTACTACCTAACTTGGGAGGGGCTGGAGAGCATTATGCTGAGCGAACTAACTCAGTCTCACAATGACAAATATTGTATAAAACTATTATAGAATGAGTATGAGGATCCAAGGAGAGGGCAGGGTGAAATAGAGGGGTGAGGATGGTAGGGGTAGGGTGTTAATCATAAGGTTGCACAATTTGATGGGTGAGTTGGGGGAAGGAAATGCGAAGAATCTTTTGTGAAAAACAATGTATTCAAACTTTGTAAATAAATCAGTAATATAAAAACAAACAAAAAAACCTCAAAAAACACACCAACAAGACAAAAAGAGTTCCTATGTCACCACATCCTCTCCAACATTTATTACATTTATTTAGTCCTGTTTAACATTACTACTGCTACTGAGTGAGATGGTATCTCATTGTGGTTTTGATTTGCATTTCTCTATTGCAAGCTATCTTGTGCATTTCTTCATGGGTCTGTTCACCATCTAAATATCTTCCTCTGTGAAAATTCTTTCCATGTCTTTTGCCAATTTTGTAATTGTGTTATCAGTCTTTTTCTTATAGAGGTCCTGTAGGATTTTGTAAACAATTGATATGAAACTCTTGTCTAAAATGGTATTGCCAAGTGAGGTTTTTTTCCCCCAATCAGTAGGTTTTCTTTTCACTTTGTTGGAAAATATTTTTGATGCACACATGGATTTAATCTATAGAAGGCCCCATTCATCAATTTTATCCTCTCCAGATTTTGCACTTCTGGATGTAGTTGGCAGTCTCTTTATACAATAGATTAGGCCATCTAAACTTGATCCCAGTTTGTCTCTGATGAACTTAATGGTTTTAGGCTTTACTCCCAGGTCTCTAATCCACTGTGAGTTGATTTTTGTATATAGGGTGAGATGTGGATCCTAGTTTGTTTCTTTTGGCTGTCCATGGAATCTTTTCTCCAGCAACGCAAGTCAAAGGCACTGATTCTTCTTCTGTCATCCTTGATCGTTGTCTAATTTTCAGGTGCATGTGAAACAAGTGAAAAAAAATAAGCAAGGGAAGAATGTTGTTGTTGATTGTCTTTGAGTCGAGCATGACTCATAGTGACCCTAAGAACAAAAGGCCTGAAGCTTCTCTACAACTATCAACATTTATCAAAGTTTATAGAGTTTCCAGAGGCATGTTGTTCAGGAAGTAGATGCCACTCTTACTACACCATGTTTTATATCAGATACATCTTACTCTTTAACATTTTGGAGAGGTCCTTAACAGCAGATTTCCCCAAAAGCTTTCCCCCAGAGTTATTCCCCTTGTAATTCCTTGACTGCTGGCTGGATATGAATAAGGATAGCAGAAGAATTGATGTCTTTAAATTGTGGTGTTGAAAAAGAGTATGGAATATCTAGTGGACTGCTAAGAGAACAAACAAGTATGTTTTGGAGAAAGTACAACCAGGTGTTCCTTGGAAGTGAGGATAAAGAAGCTTTGTCTCTAATACTTAAGAAATGTTAAGTGTTGCCTGGAAGGGCCAATCCTTGGGAAATGACATAATGCTTGGAAAGGTGGAAGGCCACTGAAGACCCTCAATGAGATAGATTGACACAGACTTTAACAATGGACTCAATTACATCAGAGATCTTGGAGGTGGCACAGGATATGGCAAGGTTCAGATATATTGTTCATTAGGGTCATTATGAGTCAAACCAACTCAGTGACATCTAACAACAGCATTATAATGAGTGTTGATTGTGGGTCCAAGTAAAAAGAAATTGTTGAAAACTTCAATATTTTATTCTATCATCATGTTGCCTATTCGGCCAGTGATGAGGATTTTTGTTTTCTTGATATTGAGATGTAATCTTTACTAAAGATTGGAGACTTTGATCTTCTACAGCAAGTGCTTCCCGTCTTCTTCACTTTCTGCAAGCAGGATTGTACTATCTGTATAGCACAAATTGTTAAAGATTTTTCCTTCAATCCTGATGCCACATTCATCTTCATATAGTCCAACCACTCAAATGATTTTTATAATACACAGACTGAACTGGTTTTAGGTATAGAGAAAGTGTACAATGTGTATCTTTCCTGGTTTTATTGTTTCTTTTTTAATTGTGATTTTAATGAGAGTTTACAGAAACTTGGGTTTTCATTCAATCATTGGTGCATATTTCCCTCCCTTTCTTCCTCCTTCTTCACTTTGTAGTACACTTCTTGTGCTAAATTTTTAATTGTCATGCATATAATGCCTAAACAGGCAATACTTTCCTTCATCAGTTCCAGTGCAATGCTCATTATCTATCCAGATTTTAATCCATGTGAAGCTCCCTTGTTCTGTTCAGACAACTGTTTCTTGAGCTATGTACAGGTTTTGAATGAAAACAAAATATTGTTCTGGAATTGTCATTCTTCTCATTGTTTTCCACAATTTGTTATGATCCACACAGTTGAATGACTTTGCGTAATCAAGAATACACAAGTAAACACCTTTCTGGTATTCCCCACTTTTAGCCAATATTAACGGGACTCAGCAATGATTGTGCCACAACTTCTTTTGCATTCAGCTTGAATTTCCTGCAGTTTCCTGTTAGTATATTGTTCCAGCCATTTTTTTTTACTAATCTTCAGTATAATTTCATTTCCATGTTATATACATTATTTTGTTTGAAAATTTCCACATTCTGTTCATCACCTTTCTTTGGAATGGAAACAAACAAGGGTCTCTTTATGCATAAGCATCATTTATGCTATTGAAAAAAAGTATTTCCATTTAATAGGTCATTGGCCTTCCCAGATTCAACTAGGCTTTTTCCTTGTTTCTAGCACCAAGGCCATATCTGATCCTGATTGTTTCTTTTGTGTTGCAGTGTGATGTTATACTACTTCAAATAACATACCCAACTTCAGAAAGCTAGATCTGAGGTGATCTTGGTCCTCTCCTTACCCTGGGAATCAAAAAGTTTTCAGGGTAGAAAGGATTTAGAGAACATCTGTGAGTGAGGTGAAGCTCTTTTGACCTACCTTGGAGCATTCATGCCTGAAGGGATCTTTTGTGATGCCACCAATTCAATACTACACTCTTAAATCTTCACTCTGGTTCTCAGGACCAGACAGCATTTCTGCTTGCATAAAATACACCCTTATTCTCATTACATCTGCCCATAAAACTTTCATCAGTTTGAAAATTGTAAAATGCATTCCTTTTTTATGCAGACATTTAATCTATGGTTAAATGACAATTGAGCAATATATCTTCCTGCATATCCAAAATACCATTCCAAATCCGCAATTTGAAAATAAATTGGCAATCTCAGAATTGGCATAGGTTTCAAGGAAATGGAATCTTCTCAACCAGACTTTAAAGGATGTTTTTCTGCAAAACAATCTATAGGACATAATTTGGCTTGATCAACAGATTCTGCTTAAGAGAGAT
The DNA here is from genome assembly GCF_000299155.1 of Elephantulus edwardii. Lineage (NCBI taxonomy): Eukaryota > Metazoa > Chordata > Mammalia > Macroscelidea > Macroscelididae > Elephantulus > Elephantulus edwardii. The sequence continues at coordinate 21,192,520 of NW_006399751.1, read as the reverse complement.
TTCAGCTGCTACTTTAGCAAATCAGGTTTGAACTTATCCATGGGCAAAATACTGTGCTTCCTTAGTGCGTGGCTGAAGCCACAACTTTCAGCCTCTCAACCTCTCACTTTCAGAAACACTAAAGTTTAAAATATAAACGTGTTGTTTTTCTTCACACCCAAATGTCAAAAGCTAGATATTCTGATTTCTCTTGATTGGCTCCAGGTGGTGTTAAGTGGAATGCAGGAAATTATCAAAACCAATCTATCTTCAAAGGCTTTCTCTGAAATTATAGGATCTGAATCAAAATGTAAAATAAATTCTTATTCTCGGTTCCCTTCCAAGGTTTTCATTGTTCTTGCTTCATCAAGGAGCAGGTTGTTACTAAAACTTTTCCCTGTAAGAAAAATGACTCTTAGAGCTTTAATTTTTTTTCCAAAGAAATACAATTTCCTTAAACAATCACCCCCTTTTTTATTTAATTTCTGAAGTTTTAATGACTTCAGATTTCTAAAAGGTTAAGAGCGAGTTTCCCTATTCCAATTCATTGACAGTGACATATATTTATAATAAAATGCAGAATATGAATCATAGCCAAAGAATAAAGCTAATACTGGAAATGGTTACATGTAAGCAGCTGTAATTATTAAAAATTAAGATAGTAGAGTACTCTCCCCAGAGGATTTCCAGGCACGAGGAGAACAAGGATGTTGATCAAAATAAAAATTTATAAGAAATAGGCATATTCTAGAAAACACAACAGAGTACAGAACAATAAAATATTGAATAGTAATGGTGTTCTTTAAAATCTTCCTACACAGAATAAAAAGAGCCGAGGCGGTATTGTTGGAATTCAGCTGTTGCTCCCTGAGAGAAAGGTGTGGCATTTGCTTCCATAAAGATTTACAGGCTTGGAAACATCTACATGATCCCTCGGAGTCAGAATTGACTCAACAGCAATGGGTTTAGCTATTCAAAGGATGGACTGCAGGATGATGGGATTGTCTTTTGGTTGGGAGGTTGCAAACTCCGTTTAATCTTCTGCCATAGCCCCCACCCTCTGAACCAGAATCTAATATTTAACAAGCTCTTCAAGTGATTTATGTGCACATTAGTGTTTGAGAAGCACCGTTTTAAGGTGTTTCTGAGAATGGAATTTTGTGAGTAATTGCTGTTTTTTTCCAAGACAATGCCGTTTTACAAGAGATAATGGTCATCCTTATTTTGCAGTGAGGCCATCTTCATATAATAGGGAAAATCCCCATGCTCAATGGCCCTGGAAAGATAATGACTGACACAGGATTCGTTTTCCTGTGGTGGAGCACAAGCAGTTATAGGAGAAAGAATACTGCTCATCACTTCCAGTAACAAGAAAAGCCAGTTTGACCTGCGTTGTTATTTCTGACACATCACCTTGCATTTCTCATCACATTATGCTGGTGGATTCTTTTTCTTCCTTTTTTTTTATTTTTGGGTCAGAGAAGGAAACTGACCTAGAGGAGGCTGCAGGCATTTGGAAATATGGTCTTCCTTGTCCGTTCCCTTCGATCCGAGGCATCTGCTGTGGTAGTCACTACCTAGATGATTTTAACGGTTTATCTATCATGTGACTATTGAGAGACCCAAAACACCAAGCAAGCACCTGTCCCGTGACTTGCTAGCTTGTATTAATAATAAAGTGAAGCTGTGATAAAGGTTGTGGGGAAAATATAAATCAGAGTGGTGTCCTGGAGGGGCTGAGGGTGGAGTGAAGAAGCTAGCACTAAGTGAGGAAGGCTGAATCCCTAAATCACATTACTAAGTGTGGAGCAAACAGCTCTGGATGTGGTCAATGATGTGATGACAATGGCCAAGAGTCACTTCTGTTTCTTGTTGTTGTTGTTATGTGCCATCGAGTCGCTTGTGACTCATAGCGACCCTATGAACAACAGCCCTAAACCGTGCTCTGTCCTGTGCCAATTGCACTGTCTCTGACACACCCATCCTGATAACCCCAGTCACTGAATCAATCCACCTCATAGAGGACCTTCCCCTCCTGAGCTGTCCCTCTACCCTACCAAGAATGTTGTTGCTCTCCAAGGACTGGTCCCTCCTTACAACATGTCCAAAGTATCTTAGAAGGAGCCTCAGAATACTTGCCTCCAGGGAGCCACCCGGTTTAACCCTTTCCTGGATGAATCTGTTTGTTTTCTTGGCAGTCCATGGTACATTCAATACTCTTCTCAAGCACCACTGCTCAAAAGCTCCAATTCTCCTTGTGTTTCTTAGATACCGGAAAACATCACTACCACCAGCAACTACACATTCCTTTATCCATAGTCTGGGTGAAAATTTTTGCTGAATTTACCAAGAAAGAAGATGGGAATTGTTATACACAAACATCACATTATTCTCCATAATAACAATTTGCAACAGCAGAGGAGAGCACACCTGACTCAGGCCATGATCTTTGCTTTTTGTTTTGTTTTAATTTTTTTAAATTTTATTATTTGTGTGTGTGTGTACCATCAAATCGGATCTGACAGGTACAGGAGGAGATTGCCTCTCCTTCTCCAGCAGAGCATCTGGTGGATTCGAACTACGTACCTCTAGGATTGCAGTGCAGCTTCTTACCACTAGGCCACCAGAGCTCCCTTCCATGATCTTTTCAATCACTTTCTATGCATCTGACAGCTGCACAGTGAATAAGGATTGCAGAAGAAGAATCAATACCTTTGAATTGTAGTCTTGTAGAAGAGCATCCCACAGACAATCAAAAGAACAAACATATGCCTTGGAATAAGTACAGCCAGAGTGTTCCTTGGAGGCAAGGATGGTGAAACTTTGTTTTATATACTTTGGGGATGTCATTGGAAGAAGTTATCCCTGGGAGAGGGCCATCATTCTTGGAATGATGGAGTGTCACCAAAGACAGGTAGATGCTCAAGGAATTGGATCGTTTCGGTGATTGCATCAATGAGCTCAAGTGTGTCGGAGATGAGGAGGATGGCACAGGATAGAACAAGGCTCAGATCTGTTGCTCAGAGTTTCTGTCTCTGTATGCTGGAAAGCACCCAACAACAACAGAGGAGAGCTGTTGACATTTTTCTTTTACATTTTTTTATTAATGAGTTTTTAATGCAACATTTATTTTTTATAGAATATTCTTTCCATTTATTTTTTTCCCATTCATTCTTGCACATTTTCCTCTCTGCCCACCTCTTCCCCCACCCCGTTCATTTTTCTCCTTGAAAGGAAAAAAAATTCTTTCATTGTTATACAATCCTCCCCCCACCCCAAGTCCACAGTCCACTTTACTATGCATCTCTTTTTCTGTAGTTAGAATCTATGTAGTTGTGAATGGAGAGAAGTAGAGGCTGAAAGCCTAAGTGAGAAAGCTTCATAAACTCTGTCACACTCGGTGTTACATCATTGCAGTTTGTTCCCTGTCCTGCCTACAGAGAGGGTGATATTCTAGCTGGGACTTCTTTGTAATGGCCACTAATGATGAAATTAATACATTTTTAATTATATGGTTTCCAGGGTCAACATGAACTGGCAACTGTCTAAGCTAAGCTTTTGTAAATGGAGAAAAACGCAGTCAGGTCAGACCAGGAATAATCATCCTTTCCTGTAAAATGGGCACATTTTCTTGCCTGTGAAATGTTCACATTTGTAATCCACCCCTAGTCCACGCCCCCCGCCCCCATCACTTCTTGCTTTCTGTACTGCTGCAGTGGTCTTCTCGTTGGTCTCCATGGTCCTAACTTTACCACCCACAGCCTATCCTGTACAAGCACCACCAGGATGCACATTCAGAAACAGAAGTTACCCCAAGCCCTCGTCTGCTCTAAATGCTGTCTTCTCATCCCACCTCAAGGAAAATCTTAACTTGCCTGCCAGTCAAGGGCCCCAGAATCTGTCACTCATAAGCTTACCCTCAGCTACCATCGCCTCACAACCATCATGCCTGTTTATTTATCTATTTCCTAGACCTTGTGGCTTTTCCTTCCATGGTCACTCTGGAGACAATTCACCTCAGGGTCTTTGACTGGAATATGATTCCTCAAAATAGACACTTGACATACCCCTCCTCCCATTTTCTTTAGGTTTCTGCATTTTCCTGAACACTTTATATAACCCCTAGGTTCCAGCACGGTCAAATTTAGTGTGAGTTCTTACTGTTCTTTGTATCATTTCACAGCACCTTGACACATAGTCCATCTGCCTTTTGCTGGCACCTCCCTCCCTCTGCTGGAATGTAACTATCTGGGGAGTGGAATGTGGTTTGCTTTGTTCACTATCATCTCTCTAGTGCCTCAAAGAGTGTGTGGCATGTACCAAGTGAAGTACTTAGTTAATATTTGTGAGTAAATGACTTTCTGTGCTTGTTCACATGCCTGGGACTCTGTTCATTTTTCCAGTCTAGCTGGCTTGAAAATACTTTGCAACTTCCCTACTTTTGGTCACATTTCTTCCTCTATTTGGGATGTCCTTCTGCTTCTTGATATCTCCTCCCTTAAGTCTTATTTTTATTCCAAGACCCCCCTCTTACTGGGAGCTTTTCTCATCTCACAAAGAGCATGTCTCTCCTCCAAGTCTCCCCAGCACTGTCTGTTTCTCCAATCAGAACTTCGACCTCCCTGGCCCGTGTCAGGGCGACTCAGTTTCATGATTTAACTTCCCTGCGCCTCCTGCCCTGGAGTATAAGATTGAAGGCTGGATGGTGCCTGATTTGCCAGCCTTCACCCTCCTCTTCCCCCCTTACAGACTCTGCTTGTTGCTTTTTCCATAGCCTCCCTCTCAGGTCAGTCAGACAGTAACTAGAGAAACGGTTCCTCTTTTAGGAAAAGGTTTGCATCTCTCAGCACCAAAAAAAATGCAGCCCATTTCTATGCTGCTCCATTGAAACACTTTCCTGTCTCCCAGCACAGAGCTCAGAAAGGAGAATCAAGAACAAAAACGGCAGAGAAGGATGCTTGTTTAAAAATTGGATTTTTCTTAATACGGGTTTTATGACTGAAAACTGTCACGATTTTGCCTTAGAAGTTCACAGTGCACATTTCTGTGAAACAGCTGGTCTAATTGGGCAAGTTCTGCTGCGGTGACATTAGGACTCATTAAACTTCCTCTTATCAGTGGTGTAAGCTGTGAGATTTCAACCAAGCACAGGGTTTAGATTCTAAATGAGAAATATAGATTAGCATTTCACATAATGAAATAATGGACTTCAGTGTTACCTTTCCAGTGACAAAAGCAGAAACTTAAATCCATTGTAGGATTCCTTGTTTAATCAATAAATAAACGAGAGACAGAAGATTTATTTCTTCTGTGGCCACAAGCACCATCATTTTTCTTAATTATCCTTAGTTTTGCCTTTTCTGCTTTAAAATTCTTTCCAAGTAAAAAGCTTCTCTACATTAAGAAAGAGATGTGAGAACTCTTCTATTTTTTTCCTTTCGCAGACACAAAGTGCTTTGCCTTTGAGGCTGTAATATCTACATTTCTTAATTAAAAACTAATAAAGTCAAAGGTTTCACAAGGTTTTCCAGGCTACCTTTGAGGACAGAGGTTCCAGCTGAGGTAGAGAAAGAGCAAGACAATTGTAGGAGAGAAAACAAATCGTTTGAACTTTGGATCCACAGATGGTTATGCCTGCCAACTGTTATGAGCCAATGAATATCTGGCCTATCATTTGTCATATTTATTACAGTACATAATGCTGTAATGTCTCATGGCATAGTTATTTATCTTGCTATGTTCTTTGAATGGCTAAAATTGCAGCCACGTCAGAGCATACACATGCCTTTTGAGGTTCAAACTTTAAATAGTAGCTTTGCATGTTGATACAAGCCAACCCATCCAAGGACCGTGCTGATGAATATTGTGAAAGGGACCAGGTGGCAGGTCCTAGAAAGGTCTGAAAAGTGTGACTGTGGTCCATCCTTGCTCTCGTGTGCTTCACAACAGAGCCCAAGTGAAATGCAAGCTCTCTGTTGCATTTATTCCTTCTTAGAAGTGCCAGAGTGACTTTCTAAAGTGGTGGCTACCAAAACACCAGTCACTGAAAAATTGGTGTTATACACAGTTCTGCTCTGAGTTGGATGGGGTCACCATGAGTCTGAATCAAGTTGATGTTGTTGTTCAGTGCCATGGAATCTGCTATGTCTCATAGCTACTCTATGAATAACAGTGTGGAGCCTTGCCCTGTCCGACATTGTCAACATGATCTCCACAAGGCTCAAGCCCTTTGTTGCAGTTGCTGTGTCCGTCTATCTTGTTAAGGGTCTACATCTTTTTAGCTGACCCTGTATCTTCCTATCAGTGTGTCTTTTTACTTGATAGCAATGTACACATGAGTATGTAAGTCTCTGGAGTTTGCACACCTAATATATTATAAAGAAAGATGCCCTGAGAACAAGACAATTTGAGGGTGGAAGCAAGAAAGCATGAAGCACTCAGTCATTGATTTCTGACAGTCGTCTTGGGGACACTGTGATATCAAGAGGAGCAGCAGGAACATCTGTCTCTACTGGCAGCTCCACAAGTGACAGCGGTGAGGCAGGGAGCAGAGACCACATGATACCTGGTGACAGAAGGTGTGACTCACCAGTGGGCATCCTGAGTCCTCATGGCACTGCCATTCACCTGCCACATCTCAGCGTCCATGATGAATCACTGGGCCGAGTTGTGGTCTGGAGTTAGGGCAGAATTTCATGCACATGTGAAAATGCTGTTGCTGGATGAATTAAATTCACTTTCTGGGACATGAATATTCACCCTTTGTTCTGGGTCATTCCAGCATTTGTGAGAAAAGGACTAATGGCCACTCAGGCTCCTGCAGCTCACAGGTCTACCGACAACCTCAACTCTTGCTGTAATTCTTGGCTTTTCTCACAGTGACCTTACTGAACAATGTGAACTGTTATTATTGCTGAAGAGTCCTGAAACATGTCACCTTGTCCTTTCCCCATACGTAGTGAAATGGCACAAAGTTCTTCAGCAGAAGGGAAGCAAGACCTTCATGTCATTCTAATTATTTTCAAGGATAATGTGAAAAGGCTGAAATTTTAGATGTCAAAATCCTTAACCTCTGAGTAGTCTCAGCTCTTACCACTCTCCTCTTTCACTGCCCTCTGGCTACTCTAGAACCTTTCGGCTTTCTTCTGCCTCTAGATTATGCCAAGAGTCCAAAAGACACAATAACCCAGGAGGAAAGGGCAGCTCTACAAATGTGCTTCTGACAGCATAATCTTGAAGTATTTCCTTTTCTCATAAAGAAATAAAATGAGTGATACCAATGGAGGATTATAAGGTGGGCTAAAGACCAGTCACCTGGGTTGTCTCCGATCTCAAAGGCTGTGCTCAAAAAAGGGAGGATGAGTAAGAGGATCCAGGACACACGCAGGATGCAAGCAGAGACCTGCATGAAGTGAGTCACAGAGGTTAAGACTCAGAAAGAATAGAGATTTCAGAAAGATACTGAAGAGAATAATGGGCTTTTAGAGTTATTATCTGTGCTCAGTGTTTGGGGAGGTAGTACAAAGCCCATGAACAACAACAACAAAAAAGTTACTATTGCAAATCCTTTTTCTCTTTGTTTTTCTCCTCAGTATAGCAGAGTGCTCCTAAGATAAAAGGGGTAGATGAATAATTGGTAAAAATACGTAAAAGAAATTTCAGGTCTAAACACCCAGGCCTAGTTCATATGGAGACATGGATCAGTCTGTAATATCACTCGAGAAAGGGAAGGAGAAGCAGTGGAGTATGTGCATACCAGGAATGGCAACAGGGAGATATCTCAGTTTTCAGAAAGGGGGGCATCTTGTTAAGCAAATGGAAGGCAAAATCAGGAATGATTACCGCAGTCACGGGAAAGGTCACAGATTTGGAGGAGTAAAACAGAGGGGAGCCCTGGTGGTTAGTGCTAAGGAGTTGAACTGTGTGTGGTTTGAATCCACCAGCCACACTGTTGGACAAAGATGGGCCTCTGAAAACCTGCTGGAGGGTCAGCTGTGAGTCAATTCTGACCTGATGGTAAGAACTCAGAGTAGGAAGCCAAGAAAGCAATACCTTTACAACAGCCAACCACAAATTGAGATATTTGGGAGTGAAGCTAAGTAGAGACACACAAGATTTGTACAAACTACATTTCTGTGAGACACAATAAAAGAACTAAAGAAATGGGAAAATGTTTCCTATTCATGGATAGGAAGACTCAATGTTGTGAGAAGGACAATCCTACAAAAAAGCAATCTACATGTTCAATGTAATCCTAATACAGAAACCAAATTCAATTTCAAGAAGATTGAAAGAGAAATTGTCAAATTTCTTTGGAGAGGAAAGATACTCTGAATAAGCCAAGCATTCTGAAAAACAAAAATGAACTAGGAAGCATAGCACTCCCTGATCTCAAAGCTTACTACACAGTGGACTAACCAAAACCGCATTGTACTGGTACAAGAACAGGCACATAGACCTATGGAACAGAATTGAGAACCCAGAAATAGACCTATCTCTCTATGGTCAACATATTTAACAAGGACATAAAACACATCAAATGGGGAAATGATAGCCTCTTCAACAATTGGTGGTGGCAAGACTTGACTGCCTCCTGCAGAAAGTTGAAATGGGTTGTTTGTTTTTATTTTTAAATCTCTGAAAATATCCATCCTACACGCTAAAATACATTCAGCCTTAAGAAAGGCTTTTCAACACTTTGCTCTTTCTCCCTTTTGTCATTTCTTATGACTTAATTTGAATGGATACATTTGGTATGTTGTTGTTATGTGCCATCGAGTTGCCTACAAGTCATAGTGACCCTATGTACAATAGCTCTGAAGCCTGCCCTGTCCTGAGCCAGTTTCACTGACTCTGGGACACCTATCCCCATTGCCACAGTGACTGAATCAATCCATCTCATCCAGGGTCCTCCTCTTCTGCACTGTCCCTCCACCCTTCCAAGCATGTTTTCCTTCTTCAAGGATCAGTCCCTTCTGGCCACATGCTCAAAGTTATGTGAGATGGAGCTTCAAAATCCTATCCTCCAAGGAGCAGCTTGGTTTCACCTTCTCTAAGAAAGACCTGTTTGTTCTCTTGGTGGTCCATGGGATGTTTAAAACTCTTCTCCAGCACCAAAACTCAAAGGCATCAATTCTTTTTCTCTTATCCTTAGTCATTATCTCTGATGCATAGCAAGTAATTGAGAAGACTATACATTGGTATGTTGTTGTTGTAATGTGCCGTGGAATCACCTGCAACCATAGTGACCCTGAGTAAAGCAGCTCTGAACCCTGACCTGTCCCGAGGCAGTATATGGGTTATTTATATTGGAATGGCAATGAAGAAATCAAGAAAAGTCTACTGAGTGACTATTTGTTGGAAAGGTAATAACTATGTATTTCAAGATCATTTTTGGCAAATTAAAGCTCCTGATCCTTGGTTTTTTCATCTTGGAAATGAAAAAAAAAAAAGCTAAGACTATAATCAGTGTTCTCTCTCCTCTAGAACCCCCGCTTTCCTTAAGCTTTCCATTGATAATACATTTTTGTCTGATATCAGATACACAGGTTTCTTGATCCATTTTAAATGAATAGCAAATGCCTGAATCATTAGAATGTGATAAGAAAGGAAAATGAAGCAGAAATTCAATTTAAACTCATTAGATCTAATTGTCTGATGTTTATACTGCTGTAAATAAATCTCAAGATGCTCTCTTGCATCTTTCCACATAGCTGTATTTCCACATAGCAGGTAGGACTCCCTATGGTCCAATTGAAAGACACTGACTGGAAAGGGTGCAGAGTCTAGCAGGAGCAGTGCCACTAATTAGCAATGTGACTTTGGAGAAATCTCTTTACATCCTGGCACTGTTTCCTCATCAGCATAGTAAATGGATTGACCTACATTATCTCCCAGGTCCCTTCCAAATCCACAATTTAAAAAAAAAAAAACCATCTACAATTTCAAGCCAAAGACTGTATTATGGAATGCAGTGACAGCGTGTATAAGTGCAAGTTGATTAGGGAAATGGCATAGGATTTCTTTTTTAAATTGGCTTTCTTGATAATAAATCATGGGATAAAGATACAGAGGAAGAAGACACTTTCTCCATAAGTATTCAAGGAAGCCAGCATATTTCAAACAATGATTTTTGAAAATAACCTTTCATTCTCTTTGTGTTTTTTCCTAATGGATGGCATAAAACAGATACTCGGGCCGAATCATGGCTTTCATTCAATTTTTAAGTCACCCTGTCATGTTGCCTGCTGCAGCTTTCCACGTTCGCTGACATTGCAGGATGTAACACAATGCAGAGTGAAGAGTTAGAAATGTGACATGGCGTGTCGGAAACAATACTTGCTTTTTGCAGATCAGTTATCGTTTAAAGCTGGTCTTTAGAACCATCCTTAGATAATTCAATAGCTCTGGGTTTCTGGTGGGGAGGATGTCAACCTGAGTTAATTTTTTCACTTATCAGATATGATAGGACAAGATGACATTAAATTGGTTGAAAGAAACCATCCAAAATGCATATTAAAAATAAAGCAGATATTTAAGGAGTTTAAGAGTTGCTTGGATGGGTTTAATGCAGCCACAGAATTAAAATAATAAATGATAATTGTTATAGTCCAGTGACCAAGTTAAACTTGGATGGTTTTGGTTATTCTTTGTCCAAAATTGCATCAACATTGCAGTGTTTTATGACATTTCTGTGTTACAATTTTGATTGAAATAAAATCTTATGTTGATGTTGTTATGTGCCATCGAGTCGTTTGTGACTCATAGCAACCCTATGTACAACAGTCCTAAACCGTGCTCTATCATGTGCCAATCTCATTGCCTCTGACACACCCATACCGATTACCCCAGTCACTGAATCAATCCACCTCATAGAGGGTCTTCCCTTCCTGCACTGTCCTTCTACTCTACCCAATATGATGTCCCTCTCTAAAGACCTGTCTCTCCTTACAACATGTCCAAAGTATGTCAGACGAAGCCCCAGGATCCTTGCCTCCAAGGAGCAGCCTGGTTTAACCCTCTCTGGGATGAATCTGTTTGTTTTCTTGGCAGTCCATGGTACCTTCAATACTCTTCTCCAGCACCACAGCTCAAAGGCGTCAATTCTCCTTCTATCCTCCCTAGTCATTGTCCAACTCTCTGATGCATAACAAGTGATTGCAAAAACCATGGCCTGTATTAGGCGCACCTATTTCAAGTGCTTTACCTTATTCATTTACTTATTCCTCGAGATTTCTCAAGCTAACATTGCTGTTGTTAAATGTCATTCAATTGGCTTTGATTCAATCTTAGGTACACAGAACGAATCTGCCGATCCTTGAAACAGTCTCCTCTGTGCTTAAGGCCTTTGTTATAGTCACTGTATCAATTCATCTCACTGAACTTCTTTGTCTCCTTTGGTGACTTGACTTTTCGAACCATAATGCCTTTTTTTTTTACAAGGACTCATGCTCATTTGGGCAAATTATTATTAATGTTCCAAATTTTACATAGTTTTACTTATGCTAGTTCAATCTAATTATTATGATAGCTGCCATGCTAATTCCAGGGGCTTCCCATGAGTCTGTGGGATATTTACCATTGGGTAGCTGTAGCTGTTCTCCTTTCCCAGTCAGAGATACAATCTCCTGATGGGGGTATGAAGGATCTGACTGAGTCCTGTCAAAGACCAATCCTCAATTCATTTGTCACCAAGAGGAGGAATAGCCCTGTCTCCTACTTGTGTCAGAATCTTTTCTCTTGAATCGACATGGCACTACCAGGGCTGCTATTCCTGAGGAGTTTTATGACATAAGACATTAAAAACTTTACCCAGCATTCTCTGTATTCCTGGGTACCCTACAGACAACTAGAGGGAGGAAATGGGAAGAAGTGGATGCCGGGCCCGAATCTTCTCTTCAGCCCAATTGGGTCATTTTTCATTTCTCATCATGATACTTTCTAAAACATTCTTCATCCCCTGAAGCAAATAAACTTCTGTCAGGTCTTCCTTAGCACTTTGTCTGTGATGTCCACAGAGAATTTTCTGAAGACTAGTGGCAAACCCAGCCTCAGTCCTAGTTGATATTCCCTGGCACTGTTCATTCAACAAACATTTCTCCTACATATTTTATGTGTAAAAGACTTTTTTCTTTTCCTCTCTCTTCCCTAAAGAACATTTTTTCCTTAGAAGCTTGGTTTGAACAGAAAAATTGACTTTTCAGACCTCGCTTGACAGAGACCATGGAACTATTATCAAATAAAACACAATTAGCAGAAAGGGATATACTTTTAAATAATGGGATTTTTTTTCAGTTAGTGACTATATAAAAGTCTACCATTAAACAACTGTGATGTAAGCAGCTGATTATAGATATCTGTGCAGAGAAATAGAAGTGTTCAAACTCCCCAGAACAAGCCAGTTATTGCTAATTTATATTATTTTTCCTTAGTTATTTTTATTTTTTTAATTGTTGTTGTTGCATGTGGTCAAGTTGGATCTGACTGGCACAGGAGGAGACTACCCCTCCTCCAGCAGAACACCTGGTGAATTTGAACCATACACCTTTGGGATTGCAGCACAGCTTCTTGCCTTTCCTTAGTTTCTAGTTGATCTGTATCTTCATAGAGACAGCAATTTTTTAAAAACAACAACACCACTCTCTCAATTTTTTTGTTCATAGTTATCTTGGAATCTGCATAAGTATTAAATGCATCTTCTGGTACAGGTTACTTTATTACATCACATATATAATCGTATTTGATATGAACTTTGTATGAGTTTTTGTAAACTCATACAATATAAGTTGGAGTTGGATCCAACTTAGAGTTTACCCTCCAACGGGTTTTCAGAGGCATTAGTTTGTGCAGAAGGAGATTGCTCATCTTTCTCCCATGGAGCAGCTGGTGGATTTGAACTGTGTTCCTTTGAGTTGACAAACTAACTCCTTGCCACTAAGCCATCAGAAATCTCAATAAATTGAGTTGTTCTTGCTGATCTCATTAGGTGCCTTCAAGTTAACCAGGACTCACAGTGACCCTATGTCAGCAGGCTTGAACCCTGTCCTATCCTGTACCAATCTCACTATCCCTGCTTGGTACCACACTTGAATCCATTGCAGTAGACACTGTTACAATCCACCTCATTGGGCATCTTCCTCTCTTTAACTTACCCTTCATTCTTGGAAGCATGATGTCTATCTCCAGAAAGGGACCTCTCCTAGCACCATGCCCAAAGTATGTGAAGTGGAGTTTCATGTTTTTTCTCTCTGAGCGGCACCCCGGCTTCACCTTGCCAGGACATATTTCTTTGTTCTTTTGGCAGTCCGTGGGATATTTAGTACTCTTCTCTGACATCATAATTCAAAGGCAACAATTTTTTTTTTAATTGTCATCCTTAGTCAATACCCAGCTTTCGGTTGCATAGGATGCAATTGAAAAGATTCATGGCCTGAATCTAGTGCACCTTAGTCCTCAAACTGACATGCTCTTCAGTACCTTGGAATAGTACCATGACCACAGACTTCTCTATAATGCAACACGTTTTTAGGGTGCTTTTTAATGTCAGCTTTAAAAAAAAATTTGTTGAGTGCTGTTGTATAATGAACAAACTGAGCAGGAGACTTAACGTATATTCCTATGTGTAAGTGGTATCTGCAAATTGGAATTGACTTAAATATAGTGGAATTTTTTTGTTTATTTGTGTATTGCTACTAATGTTACTAGTACATTGATGTAAAACTGTTAGAAGTTCAAGTTGGATTTAGAAGGGGCTATGGCATCATGGATATCATTGCTGATGTCAAATGGATTCTGGCTAAAAGCAGGAAATACCAGCAGAATGACTATTTGTGTTTTATTAACTATGAAGAGACATTTGACTGTGTAAATCACAACAAACTATGGCTAACACTGAGAAGAATGGAATCCCAGAACACTTAATCATACTCATATGAAATCTATACCTAGGCCAAGAAGCTGTTGTCTGTACAAAGCAAGGGAACACTGCAACATTTAAAATCAGGAAAGATGACTACGATGGTGATGAGTTTTGAGTGGCCGTGGCAGTATCGCTTCCCGCCCTTCTTTACGTTACAGCTGTACGTGGACACCCGGCAGAAGCAGCTGGCCGCCTGGTGCTCGCTGGTCCTATCCTTCTGTCGCCTGCACAAACAGTCCAGCATGACGGTGATGGAAGCTCAGGAGAGCCCGCTCTTCAACAACGTCAAGCTACAGCGGAAGCTCCCTGTGGAGTCAATTCAGATTGTATTAGAGGAACTGAGGAAGAAAGGGAATCTTGAGTGGTTGGATAAGAACAAGTCTAGCTTCTTGATCATGTGGCAGAGGCCAGAAGAATGGGGGAAACTCATCTATCAGTGGGTTTCAAAAAGTGGCCAAAACAACTCCGTGTTCACCCTGTATGAACTGACCAATGGAGAAGACACAGAGGATGAGGAGTTCCATGGGCTGGATGAGGCAACCCTACTCCGGGCCCTGCAGGCTCTCCATCAGGAGCACAAGGCTGAGATCATCACCGTCAGTGATGGCCGGGGCGTCAAGTTCTTCTAGCACAGACCTGTCTCTCCTTTTGCTTCTTACCTCCTACCCTTCCAGGGCTTTCAAAAGCAGACAGGCCCAGTGCCCCCAC
>NW_006399751.1:21175640-21177660 GCF_000299155.1 Elephantulus edwardii | reverse complement strand
AGCTTGTCTCCTCCCCTTTCACTCCCTCAGCTGCTGTTGCCTCCCTTCTCAGGCTGGTGCTGGATCCTTCATAGGGGGTGGGGGAAGCCCTGGCTGCAGGCAGCCTTCCAGACAATATCAGGATGGGCCCAAGAAAGGGCCTGGCAGTGAGAGGCAGGCTGGACACTGATTTATGATATTAAAAATCTCAACTCCTGTAAAAGAAAAAAAAATCAGGAAAGATGTATGTCAGGGTTGTATCCTTTCTCCATACTTATTAAATCTGTATGCTGAACAGATCACTGGAGAATATGGACTCTATGGATAATGTGGCATATGATGAATATGACATCATGATTAGAGGAAGACTCAGCAACAACCCGTGCTATGCAGATGATATAATCTTGCTTGTTGAAGTAATGAGGACTTGAAACACTTGCTGCAGATTAAAGATTAAAGAATACAAAGAGTTTCACCACTAGACTGAAAAGCAACATCATGATAGATGGAGAAAACTTTAAATTGTCAGTTATTTCATCTTACATAGCTATACAATCAACAGTCTTGATATCAACAATTAGGAAGTCAGGAGATGTATTGCATTGGAAAATTCCACTGTCAGGAACCCCTTGAGAGTACTGAGGAGTAAGGATGTCAGTTTAAAAACTAAGGTGCACCTGATCCAGACTATAGTCTTTCCAATCACTTGCTATACATTTGATAGCTGGACACTGAATAGCGATTGCATAAGAAGAATTGATGGCTTTGACTTGTGATACTTAATATCCCATGAACTGCCAAAAAGTCAAACAAGTATGTCTTGGAAAAAGTGCAGCCAGAATGTTCCCTGGAGGCAGAAGTGGCAAAGCTTTGTCTCACATACTTGAGTATGTTGCTAGGAAGGGCTATTCCTTGGAAAGGGATATCATGCTTGGAAAGGGGGAAGATCAACACAAGAGAGGAAAATCCTTAACAAGATGGATTCACATAATGACTACAACATGGGCACAAGTGTGTCAGAGATGATGAGGATGGCACAGGATAGGACAGGCTTCAGATCTGCTGTTCATAGGATTACTATGAGTCATACCGATTCTACAGCACCCAACAATAGCAAAGTTACCTCCACTTAAGAAGGTTTTATGCTTACAACTTCCATGAACAGCGTGCTAACATTAATACAATATATTGTTGATGTACAAATGGCTAGGCATTGGAATACTTTATGTAATTGTTCATATAATCAATTTCAATAAGTAATATTTTCTATTTTAATTGCGTCTCTGCTTTATGTGGTAGTCCTTCACATTAATGGCAAAATATTTCTGCTATTCATATTTGGAAAATATATTACCGAAAAGATGTGTAGGAGTGTATCTACCTGATCGATATATAATCAATTGTTCATTGAACACAGAGAGGAAAATACCATAGTCACTATTGGCAGACTCACTGTGTTTGTGACTTTATCTCAATGTTAGCGGTTCCATACACAGATCAATGTATAGATTCAAGTAATTGAAAATGAAATAGTCTAACTGATAACTGCATACTTATATTACCTTATGGAGTTAGCGATATAATTCTTCTAAGGTGTGATCCTTTCTGGTTCGCAAGTCAGCCCTCATCCACAGGTTCTGTCCATTATGTTTTTGTTAGATTTTTATCACTTTTCTCTCTACAGGTATTACCTATTCATGTTATGGTTGGGGAACATTTCTTTTTTACACCCTGTTTTTATGTGTGATATTGAGTTCATTATTGTCCATAGTGACTCTATATGACTGTGTATAATTTCCTCATAGATTTTTCTAGGTATAATCTTTATGATTTATAGTTAAAAATCAGGAAAGATGTGCATTAAAGTTGTCTCATTTCTCCATAACTACTCGAACTGTATGCTGAACAAATCATTCAAGAAGCTGAATGTGGCATCGAATTGGAGGAAAGCTCATCAACTACCTGCATTATGCAGATAATACAACCTTGCTTATAGAAAGTGAAGAAAATTTTAAATACTTGGTGCAGAAGATCAAAGACT
>NW_006399751.1:21173924-21175310 GCF_000299155.1 Elephantulus edwardii | reverse complement strand
CTGAATAAAGAAGACTTGATGCCACTGAATTTTGTTTGGTGTTACAGAAAAGCACTGAATATCTCATGATTGATAAGTCCATCTTGGAAGAAGTGCAACGAGGGTGCTGCTTAGAGGCAAGGATTGTGAAACTTCACCTCAATACTTTGGGCATGTTGTCAGGAATTACCAGTCTTTGGAAAAGGACATCATGCTGGAAAAGTTAGAGGATCAGGCAAAGAAGATGGGTCTCAACAGTGATATGAATGATACAATGACTGTGACTGTGGAGTTTATTGTTCAAAATTACTTTCCTAGCCATTGAATTTGACTTTGTCACGTGGATGGGGGAATTATGTGAATAGGGCATATGAGCCTATCCACCAGGGAATTGTCTAGTCTCACCAACCCACAAGGTGATTGACTAATCTCACAATTGACAAAGGAATTGGCTATAAATTGAACAGATCCAGCAGCAGAATTAGAAGAAACTTTCCCCACCAGCAAAGAAGCAGTAGCAAGAGATGCAATTTGTCTTCAGGACCAGAGCAATAGCCATAGTGGCTGAAGCACTGGACCAGAGAGCCAACATGAGATGGAACTATGACATTCTATGCACAGAGCCTAAGCTAGGCGCTAAACTAAGAGCTTTTGTCCAAATTTGATGGACAGCTAGGGTACAGTGGAGGATGGAGGGTGTGGGTAAGCCAATATTTTCAAGGCTGAGAATTTTATAACACTGGCCTAAAGCAGAAAGGCTCAGGCTGAAGTGCCTTCAGATGAACACATATTGGAAACTGTCTTGACTGTGTTCTGCTACTAACCTGAGTTATAGCCTTTGACTTCCCCAATATGGTTTTGTGTGATCTGGGAGCTATTACATGGGATTTTGGACCCAGTAAAGCACTAAGATTGGTGTTGAGATGAGTAGAAAGAGAGAGTATAGGGAACATGTCTGACTCATGGAAGTTGATTTTGTGTTGTTGATGCTGTTGAAGGAACAGTTCCCCTTTGTGAAGTTGGTAAAGGTCAGATATGGCCATCCCCACATGGTCCTTGCTCTTTTTACAGTGTGACAATGTGGATCATGATAGAGATCGTGAAGGTGGGGCAGGATAGGGCAAGATTCTGATCTAAGTTCACAGAATCACTGAGTCTTAGTAAACTTGATGCCATCTAACAGAAACAACAATTATCTCTATGAAAAATATATTGTCACATTTTCTATTTGTGAATTGCAGGAGGATTTGAACAACTAGCCTTTTGGTTGGTAAGTGGAAACTGTCGTACTACTGATTCCTATGCATATCATCCTCCTGCTTGCTGAAACTGAGGAGGACCTGAAGCACTTGCTGCAGAGGGTCAAGGACTGCAGCCTTCAATATGGATTGAGGCTCAATGTCAAGA
>NW_006399751.1:21170739-21173646 GCF_000299155.1 Elephantulus edwardii | reverse complement strand
TTTGCAATAACTTGTTATGTGTCAGAGAGTTGGACAATGACTAGGGAGGATAGAAGGAGAATTGATGCCTTTGAGCTGTGGTACTGGAGGAAATTATTGAGTGTACCATGAACTGCCAAGAAAATAAACAGATTCATCCTGAAGAGGGTTAAACTGGGCTGCTTCTTGGAGGCAAGGATTCTGAGACTTCGTCTGACATACTTTGGACATGTTGTAAGGAGGGACAGGTCCTTGCAGAAGGACATCATGCTTGGGAGGGTGGAGGGAAGGACCTCTATGAGGTGGATTGATTCAGTGACTGGGGTAATCGGGGTGGGTGTCTCAGAGACTGTTCGATTGGCATAGGACAGAGCAGGGTTTAGGGATGTTGTAAATAGGGTCGCTATGAGTCTCAAGTGATTCGATTACACATAACAACAACAAAAACATGACACTACTGGAACTTGTTTTTTTACATCCTGTGCCTATGGTTTTTGTTATTGGCAGGAACCCTAGTGGTTCAGTGTCAGTATTACTCCATCATTTGCTCCATATGCACTTTAACATAAATGAAAAATCTAGAGGCATTTCCCGTTCATGAACATTTATAGTCTTAGAAACTTATGAAGGGTCTCTATGAGTCATAATGGACTCAACAGCAGTGAGTTTGGGTTTTGATAGACACAATGAAGTATTCCCAGGCATACAGAGGGTTAACACAATTGACTGCTTACTAAAAGGTAAAAAAATATGGGTACATCCTGATTTTCCTCTGAAGAAAGACTTGTTGATC
Source organism: Elephantulus edwardii (assembly GCF_000299155.1). NCBI lineage: Eukaryota > Metazoa > Chordata > Mammalia > Macroscelidea > Macroscelididae > Elephantulus > Elephantulus edwardii. The sequence goes on along the minus strand of NW_006399751.1, from coordinate 21,172,874 downwards.
TATTTCCAAAAGATCAGCCATTGAAAACTTTATGAAGTACAGTTTTATTCTGACATACATATGGTTATCATGAGTCAGAACTGACTTGTCAATTATTTCATGCACATTCTACAATAATTTGCATAAGTGCATACTGTGTACCAGCAATGAGTTGTGTTCTAGGGATACTGAAGAGCATGAACAACTAGCAGTTCTATGAAGGAAATAACAGAAGGTGTTTTGCCTTTATTTTCTACTATTTGGCTTTTGTGGGCTATATATTTGCAATAAAATCTCTCTATATATATTTAAGAAGAAGAGCATGGCATCAGGGTTGGAGGAGGAGTCATTAACAACATGTGATACTCAGATGATACAATCTTGCTGAAAATGAAGATGATTTGAAGCCCTACTGGAATTCAAAGACTGCAGTATTCACTATTAATTACATTATGATGTAAAGAAAACAAAGATCTTCATAACTTTACCAATAGACAAAACAACATAATGATAAACAGAGAAAACTTTAATGTTAAGCCAAAGACTTTGCTTGGATCCACAATCCATGCCTACTGAAGTAGCAGCCAAGAACTCAAACTAAATATTGCATTGGGAAAATCTGCAAAAGGCCTTTTGAAAGTGCTAGCACAAGGACATCACTTTTTCTAAGGAATACCCGACACAAACAGTGACATTTTTAATTATTTCATTTATGTGTGAATATTGGACAATTAATAAGGAAGTCAGAAGAAGGACTGGTATCTTTGAAGTGCAATGTTGACAAAAAATATTGAATATACCATGCACTGCCATGAGAATAAACATTAATGTCTTGGATAAGTAGAGACAGAATACTTCTTAGAAGCAAGTATAGCAAGACTTTTGCTCATATACTTTGGGCATGTTATCAGGATTGGTCAGTTCTTAGAGAAAGACATCATACTCTGTAACAGGCGAAGATCAGTTAAAAAGAAGAAGTCTTCAATGAGGTGGACTGGCACAGTGGCTATAAAAATGGACTCAACTGCTGACCTTTTGGTTAATATGGAGAAACCATCACACTACCAGGACTTCTTTTTTACATTCTGTGTCCATGATTTTCCTTATCTGCACTATAATTGTGAGGATGGGTAAGATTAGACAGTGTTTTGTTCTATTGTGCATAGGGTCACTATAAGTTGAAGGCAAACAGACATCATTTGACAAAATATGATTTTACTCTTCTAAAGAACCCAGACTAATATATTTGGTACTAAAAGAGGTTCTAGAGGAACAAAATATTGATAATTTTTCTGAATTATTATTAACTCCTGATGTAAACAGGGCTATAACAATCCATGAGGCAAGATACTAATAAAAAACCATAGAATATCACCTCTGGAAAAAATAATTAGTAAACATTTGTGAAACACAAGGTTCTGTGTGAATGCATATTTGATAATTTCTTTCACAACTTTTTAAGACTGAGAAGTTCAGAGTCACAGCACAAATGACACATTACTACTTTTAAACTTGAAAGGAAGGCCTATTTCTTGTAGAAATAGTGGGTATTAACGAAAATAAAGCCCAGATTTTATTATAAGAACATCTGAATTACAATGACTAGTAGGCCTCTTTGAGAGTTCTGGTGGCTTAGTGGTAAGAAGCTGTGCTGCAATTCTGAAGGCATGCAGTTCAATACCACCAGTTACTCTGTGGGAGAAAGATAGACAGTTTCCTCTTGTGTGAATAACCTCTGAAAACCTGCTAGAGGCTCAACTATGAGTTGGTTCTGACTTGAAGGCACATAACAAGCAGTTCTCTTTGAATTTCAGGAGAAACAAATGCAAGAGGCAATAAAAGAGGGAAACCTTCTATAAAATAGATTGACACTGTGACAGCAGCAATTGGCTCAAGTTTGTCCAAGGTGATGAGAATGGTCCAGGATAGGACAGGATTCTGATTTGTTCTTCATAGGTCACTATGAGTCTTACTCAACTGGATAGCACCTACATTTACACATAAGCATAGGTAAGTAGCCCAGCACCTGGTGGCAAATTGATTCTATTAGATCACTTCCATTATAGAAATAGCAGCCTCTTCTTAGCGATAGCAATAAGACAAGAGAAAGACATTAGAGGTATACAAATTGGCAAAGAGGAAGCAAAATTATCCCT
>NW_006399751.1:21166931-21168888 GCF_000299155.1 Elephantulus edwardii | reverse complement strand
TTCATGGTGAAGGGGGGTGGGGGCAGAGGTGGGGTGGGAGGGGAGAAGGGTGCAACAATGAATGAATGGAATTCCAAAATCTCTGTAGATGTTCAATGAAATGAAAAAAAAGAAATAATTTAATTAAAAAAAAAAGAAATAGCAGCTTCTGTTCTTCCTGGGATGGACACTAATTCTGAATACAATGACAACTAAGCCCACTTATCAAGCCGCCTCAAAAAGCTGCTAATTTTAAGCAAGACCTAAAACAAAGAAAGCCGCTAAGAAGTTCAGGCTGATAAGAAGGAATTTTGTCACTTAGGCTGTATAATTCAACTGATTCAGTGGATCTTGAAGTATCAGTGCCAAGTAGAGATGCTAATTAAAATCTTTGATTGTTCGCTGTTGGTTAATCATAGTGCAGAACATTAGAATTTTGGAGCAAAATCTGATATGTGTAGATAACTACTGTCCTTTTAAGAAGTGGCTTTTGACTTGTAACTGGACCTTTGTAGAGACTGAACACTTAAGCATGGACCACAAATTCACCATATAGCTGAAATTTCTGAACATGACCCAGGTGCTGTCTGAGTCACAGAATCATGAAGTAGGACATGAAGAGCAGCATGCCATGATTAAGTGGAAGCGGTATATACGAGGCTCAAGCAGGACCTGAAGGTCTAAACAAGGAAGATATATGAAGAAATGGCCCAAATGTCCATGGCCCCCTGCAAGATAATTCCTGTAATAATAACAAATTCCTTCCCTTGTCTTCATCTATGGTCTCATGGGGAGTTAATTTCTTATGACTGAGAAAAAGAAATCATATCCTTGGTGTACAAATGGTTCTGTGCAATATACAAGCATGACTTGGAGGTGGAAAGCAACAATATTATGGATTCTTTCTGGATCCCACCTGAAGGATAGCAGTGAAGGTAAATCCTTCCAATGGATAGAACTTTGGATAGTGCACCTGATTATTAATTTTTCTTGGAAGGAGAGCTGGTCAGATGAACAACTGTATACTGATTCCTGGATTGTGGCCAATGGTTTGACTGAGGGGCCTATGCCTTTTAAGGAAAATAATTGGAAAATGGATTATGAAGATGAGACATGTGGATAGACATTTCTGAATTGATCAAAGAAATAAAGACATTTGTACTGTGAATTGTCACTAAAAGGTATTCAAAAGAGAAGAGGCTTTTCATAATTACATAGATAGACTGAAACATTCTGTGGATGCCAGTCAACCCCTTTCCCCAGATACTCTTATCATTGCTTAATGGGCTCATGGAAAAAGTGGCCATGGTGGCAAGGATTGAGATTATGTAGCAACATAGAATTCTACTCCCAAAGGCTAACTTGGCTATTGTCACTGCTAAGTGCCCAATCTGCCAGCAGCAGAGACCAACATTTAGTCCCCAGTATGGCACCATTCCTATAGGTAATCAGCCAGCAACCTGGTGGCAGGTTGATTACATTGGATCACTTCCATTATGGAATCGGCAACATTCTGCTCTTATTGAGATAGACACTTATTCTGAATATGGATTTGCCTTCCCAATCTGCAATGCTTCTGCCAAAACTACCATCTGTGGACTAATAGAATGTCTTGTCCATTGTCACTGTGTCTCACACAGCATTGCCTCAGATCAAAGATTGCGCTTCACAGCCAATAAAGTATGATAATGAGTGTGTGCTGATTGAATTAACTGGTGTTATTATGGTCTTCATTATCATAAAGAGTCTGCCTTGATAGAATAATAGAATGGTCTTCTAAAGACACAATTATGGCATCATTTGGGTTGCAATACTTTGTAGACTTAGGGCAGTGTACTCTAGGAGGCTGTATATGCTCTATATATTGTTGTTATGTGCCGTCATATGGTTTGTGACTCCTAGTGACCTATGTACAACAGTCCTAAACCCTGCTCTATCCTGTGCCAATCTTATTGTCTCTCACACATCTACCCCCATT
>NW_006399751.1:21157633-21163626 GCF_000299155.1 Elephantulus edwardii | reverse complement strand
TCTGCCCAGGATCATGTTCTCCCGCCGGTTTTTCTGGGTACCTGGAAGTCTTTTAATTTCCTGGCTGCTGGTATCAAAAATGTGGATTGTGAAGCTAAGTTAACATTTTCAATCTCTTCACTGTCTTTCAGAAGGCTGCCAATTGGACCAGTGGTGATAATCTTTGTTTTCTTGATGTTGAGCTTTAATTCATATTGAAGACTGTAGCATCCAATATATGGTCATGTTTTTCCCATACCAAGATTCATGGATCAAGGAGTGGAAATGGAAGTAGTACCACTCAATATTATCTCTAGTTATCCACTTACAAAAGTTTTACTTCCTGTCGCCACATTCTTATGTTTTATTGCATCTAGAGGTTTTTATTTCAAAGAATGCTTCCATCAGGAACTATAACAGTAATTTTATTGACCTGGAAGTTCAGAATTCTCCTTATCATTAGGTCTTCTCATGCTTCTGGGTCAAAAGCCAAAGAAAGTAGTTACCATATTGGCTGGTGTGACTGACTGATTACCAAAAGGAAGTTAATTGATATTACATATGAAAGCCTTGACATAAAATACGTCTTAAACACAAGAGATCCCTAAGGATAGTACTATTACTTAAGTTGGTGTAAAACAATAGTAATCCAGTGATGTCTTAGCTAACAATAATCCGATAATCTTGACCCTTCAGAACTGAAGGTTTTTATCATCCTGTCAGTCAAAGAATGATGGCCAGCTAAGATTCTTTTTGACAGTAAAGAGTTTATAGAATGGGTGGTAGAAGAAGGTAAGGTAAATACCAGCTACGACCATATGACTTATTGTAGAAATGAGAACCACAATTTTAAGAATTGTTTCTTCTGTTGATGTGTATGTATTTATGCATACTTGTGGGCATTTGCACACACATACACATACACACATAAATCTTTTTTTATTATATGCTGTTGAGTTGACTATGACTCGTAGCAACCCTATGAAAAATAGGTCTGAACCTTTCCCTACCTTGAGGCAATCTCACTGTCTCTGACACACCTGCCCCTATTGTAGTTACTGCATCAATTCATTTCATCCAGGGTCTTCCTTTTCTACTCTCACTCTCCACCCTTCCAAACATGACATCCTCCAAGGAGAGTTTCCTCCTGGCAACTTTCCCGAAGTACGAGAGGCAGAGTTCGCCCCTCTCCCCATAACTGTGCAGACTTTCTTTCTCAACTTGGAACAGTGTCTACTTATGCTCCTCTGTTCTTGTTGTGGGTTCTGTTGGCATCAGTTGGGACTAGGGTACTTTCAGTCACCTAGTTCCAGGTAGTGATAGTAGTGCACAATCATGATGTGGTTGCAGCAATAGGGTGGTAGCAGCCAGGACTACCGTTACCACCTGTGCTTGTGACATCTGCACCAAATGCCCTTGGAAAACTATCTTTACTACCAATAATGTGCAATGCTTTTCGAGCTGTACCTTCTGTACTAGGAAACATATAAAGTCCCTATTTGACTGCCAGCACTGGCCTCTATTCCACCTAGATACACACACAGAGCAAGGCTTACTTCTCCAGTGCATACAGCCCTCTGGCTTTGCCCATTGGGTTGTCATAGCCTTCCAAAAACTTTCTTTTTGGTTTAAGTAAACAACAATTTCTTAGTTGTTGTTGTTAGGTGCCATCAAGTCTAGTACGACTCAGTGACTCTATGAAAGATATGAACCCTGTTTTATCCTGCGCCATCCTAACATTTTCTGACACATAAGAGTCCATTATGGCAGTCACCATGTCAATCCACCTGGTTGAGGGTCTTCCTCTCCTTCACTGAGCCTCCACGCTTCCCAATATCATGTCCCTGTCCAAGGAATAGCACCTCTTAGCAATATGCCCAAAGTATGTGAGGTGAAGCCTCATCATTCTTGCCTCTAAAGAGCACTCTGGATGCACTGTTTCCAAGACATTTCTGTTTGTTCTCTTGGCTGTCCATGAGACAGACATTCAGTGCTCTTCTCCAACACCACAGCTCAAAGGCATCTATTCTTTTTCTGTCACCCTTATTCATTGTCCAGGTCTCAGATGTATAGCTACTAATCGGAAAGATGATGGCCTGAATCAGATAAACCTTAGTCCTCAAACAACAATTTATTGTTGTTGTTATTATGTGCTGTCAAGTTGACTGTGACTCAAAGTGACCCTATGTATAACAGCCCGGAACCCTGCTCTATCCAGTGCCAATCTTATTTTCTCTGACACATCTACTCCTATTCACTACCCCCAGTCACTGAATCAATCTATTTCATTGATGGTCTTCCTCTCTTGCTCTGTTCCTCCACCCACCTAAGCATGATGTTCCCTCTCCAAGGACTGGTCCTGCCTTACAACATGTCCAAAGTATGTCAGAAAAAGCTTCACAATCCTTGCCTCCAAGGAGCAGCCTGGTCTCACCCTCTCTAAGACAAACTTGTTTGCTCGCCTAGAAGTCCATGGTATATTTAATATTCTTCTCCAGCACCACATCTCAAAGTCATCAATTCTCCTATCATCCGTAGTCATTGCAAAGACCTGGATTAGGTGCACCTTAGTCTCCAGACTGATGTTGTTACTCTTCAGTACTTTGGAGAGACCTCTCACTGCAGGGTTTCCCCAAAGCAACTTGTCTTTTTATTTCCTGGCTGCTAGTACCAAGAGTGTTGATTGTAGAGCCAAGCAAACTGAAGCTGCTAACAATCTCAACCTCTTCACTATTTATCATGATGCTGCCAATCAGCCGAATGGTGAGAATCTTTGTTTTCTTGATGTTGAGCTTCAATTAGCTGTTGCTTATTTATAAGGGAGGAAGTACAACCAATTTAAAAATAAGCAAGTGCTATAATGTGGTATAGTTAGTTCTCTATAAAAATGAGTGCAGAGTATCTTTTAGTTCATGCTTATGTTTGTTACAGAAACATGCTTATATATGATACTTGTTGTTATGTTTTAAGTGCTGTTGAGTCGTAGGCGACTCATAGCGACCCTATGAGCAAAAGTCCTGGACATGTTTATAACTTTAGTCCTTTCTCCAGGTTCATAGGGTTTCCAGAGGCAACCTATTATGGAAGTGAATGCCACTCTTGCTTGTTTTAATTGGGGAGCTCCACCAAACACTATCCACCATGGGTAACCAATATTGCATTTGACACATCAGTGTCACAATGTTTAGCATTATAGCAACCACGAGTTACCTCTGTACAGCAAGTGGGATATTCAGCAAACTTTGCCAACACCACAATTTAAAAGACATTAATTCTTCTTTGGTCTTTCTTATTTGTTGTACAACTTTCAAATGCACATGAAACAATTGAAAATACCATGTTTTAGGTCATGTTCACCTTAGCCATTAAACTGATATCCTTGTTCTTTAGCATTTTTTTGGATATTTTCACAGTATAATGTCTTTTGATTTCATGACTGCTGCCGCATGGGCGTTGATTGTGAATAAAAGTAAAACAAAATTGTTGACAAGTTCAATACTTTTTCCATATGTTGTGATGTTGCTTATTGGTCTAGTGGTGAGGGCTTTTCCCTTTTGATGTTGAGAGGAATAGATAGTTGATCTTTTATCATCTGCAGTGAATGCTTCATGTCTTCTTTACTTTCTGTGAGCAAGGCTGTAATGCATAATGTGCGTCATAAGCAAATTTCCCTCCAACCATGATGCCGCATTCTTCATATAGTCAAGTCTCTCAAATTATTTTCTCAGCATACACGTTGAATAATATGGAGAAAGGATACAATTCTGACACATACCTTTCCTGAATTTAAACCATGCAATGTTTCCTTGTTCTGCCCAGTTTTGTGGTTGTTAGGTGCCATCAAGTCAGCTACTTCCTATTCTATTCATAGGTTTTGCATAAGCACAATTAAGTGTTCTGGGATTCTAGTTGTTCTCAAAGTAATGCGTAACTTACTTTGATCCACATAATCAAATGCTTTTGCATAATCAATGAAATAAAAGTAAATATCTTTCTGATATTTCTGTTTATCAACTAAGATCCATCAGCAGTGATATCTCTTGTACCACAGCCCCTTCTCAATCCAGCTTCAATTTTTGGCAGTCCCCTATTGTTACAGATGTTTTTTAAAAATAATCTTCAGCAAGATTTTAGTTGGATATGATATTAATTTTACTGTTCAACAATTTATACATTCTGAAGACTAGGAATTCACATTCAAGGTTTAACAGGATCATGCTATCTCTGTCCACTATGTGGGAAGATTTTTTCATGATTTTTTCATCTTCTGGTGATTCTAGATGCATTTTGACCTGATGATACACATAGTTTTTCTCTCTCTCCTCCTTTTCTTTTATTTAAAAACAAACAAACAAAAAATTCCTTTTATTCAAAGTTTGCAGAGCAATTTGACTTTCCTTTATATAATTCAGATATATTCTTTTTTTTACATTGATTATCACTTCCACTCTGCAACAATTTTCTTCTATTTCTTTTTTGTTTCTATTTGTCCTTTTTCTTATCACTTCCCACTTCTGAGCTTTATCCTTGAATGTATAGTGATCATTTGATTTTGTATGGTTATAAAGAATATATTTCTGTCTAATGTTGATCATCACCTTTGGCTGAAAAGGATATCATGAGGCTTGAAGGGTAATCCTAAGATTATTTTGGAACAAGTCTTAGACAGCATATATTTTTTTCTGTAAATATTTCAAAAACTGTCTGAAACCAATTATTTTTGTTTGTCTTTGGTATTTCTTTAAATACAATCAAAGGCAATAATCATATGTAAACTAAAGTTAACAATAATTTCTGTGTACAATGAATATCCAGTCAGTATCTGAATTTTCAGCCTGGTCTTTATGTAAAAGAGGCATGAGGTTTTCCAGGTCACATCATCACAAATCCTCTGGATTACAGCCTCTAAGTTCTCATAGTTCTCTCAGTTTTATATGAGGTCAGGCTCCATGAACCATTAGTATCTCATTTCAAATGTGTACTACATGTACTGCACCAGACGAAGCACCTTGGCCAAGCACAATGCATCCACATTCCACGAGTACGGATGCTAATTTCCCAGGAGTAACACTGAACTAAACAGGGACAAGAAACAGTAGATCAGCCTTCTAGCCTCTTGTCCCTTTGAAGGCAATCCTTGGTTGCATGTAATGGCCTTTTTAGAGACCTAGGATCAGGCCCCAATGCCTATGATGGAAACTTCCCCAAAGCACCTTTCCAGGGGCTTTTTCTCCTTTCCAGCGCCATTTTCCCTGTCTCACAATTCTTTTTCCTATACTCATATCTAAAATAAACTGCTCAAATTCAAACTAAAATATCCTATGTTTTTCAACAAGTTGTTTTAATCTAGATACAAAACAGTATTGAAGTTTGTTGACATATTTTAATCAGCATATTTCCTTTCTTGCTCTTTCTCAGAAAAAAAATTATTCTGTCTTATCTTGGGCAGGGTTTTGTTGATTGCATGCCTTTCATACCAGTTTACAATGGAAAACGTATTAAACCAGTTAGTCCTGAATTTTAATCACAATGTTAGTAAGATATGGACACATAATATGTACTATCTTCCCCCCAAATATATATTTTATACTTTTTTCCTCTGTGAAGGCCTGAACAAATGACCAGCCGGTAGCAAATGAGCTCCACTAACTCACAAACTGTGGTCCTTAACACCCATAGCTCACTAAAATGCAATTAGGACTTCTAGGAGAAGAGGCTGACTTCCTGACAAGGGCAGGAAATATATAATATGAGCATGGAAACCCTATCATACTTGAAAGCAAAGTCACTATCAAGCAATAATCCTTATTGTTGTTGTTGCAGCTGTGTACTGTCAAGTGAAAACTGATCCATAGCTGAACCTCCGGTACGAGGGGTACTGAACCACTCACTTTTTTGACTAACAGTTCAACATGTAACACATGTCCCAGACCTCCTCTTATTCAAGATCAAACACAGACTCAAACTCACTGATCTGCAGTTGGTTCAGACTCAAAGTGATCCTTCATTGGGTT
>NW_006399751.1:21138354-21157128 GCF_000299155.1 Elephantulus edwardii | reverse complement strand
GGGTAGAGAGAATAGTGCAACAATGAATGAGTGGAAGCCCAAAATCTCTGTAAATGTTTATGAAAATTAATAAAATATAATTATAGAAAAAAATCCAAAAAAACAAAAGTATTCAGGAACTAACTTGAGCAAGTTGTTAATAGCCAGAGAGGGTGAAATCTGTGCATTATTAATAAATATAAGAATTGAAATGGATTAAAATACATCTATATCAGATCTGAGGCTTTTCCACCAAAAGTACCCCGTTGCTGGGTGAGCCTTTTGTTTTAGAGCTGCATGCCACTACAGGCTTCAACTGGATCCAGCAACATGTTATTCAGATACCTGATTTGCTATCAGACATAAAACACTTAACTACAAATTTGTTATATTAGGAATATTATCTGGATATTGCTAACCACTTTCTAGACTCTATAGCTATATTCTTGCTTGTTTATTATTGTTTTTGTTGATACAGTACTTGTCTGTCACTTTGCTATACTGAAGTAACTTGTGGATTTCTGTGAAGCTGAAAGCTATGCTATCAGTGTGTTTAATACCACAAGAGTCTTCAGAGTTGCTATAACTATGTGAATGAGCATATAAGAGACAGTGAGAATGGTACCAGATAAGGCAAAGTTCAGATCTTTTGTTCATAGACTCTCTATGGTCTTAGTTGACGCAAGGGCACAAAATAACATTTCTTTTAACAGATCCTATATATATTTATTTTATTAATTTTGCCATTGGCTCAGTTATAGTAATTTGTGTCTTTCAAAATATTGATTCATGTCATCTGAATTTATTTTGTTTTTAATCAATATTTTTATTATTCCTATGTATTGTGTTTCATGTATGTAATTGTGTTCCATATAGTCCTTTACTTACATTATATTTTGTCCTTATATTAACTTTATAAGTAAACCAATGTAAAGTAAAAATTTTATTTAAAAGAAGAAAACACTGCAAGGGTCACTTATGGTGGATGTGTTTTAGTAGAGCTCCCAGATTAAGACAGACTAAGGATTAGCCATCCACTTCTTAAATGGCAGGCCTGTAAAAACCCTAAAAATAATAGAGGAACACAGGTTAGTATTAGAAGTAAAGTTCACATTAGAAGTCAATTAAACTGAGGAGAAAACATCTGCAAGCTTTCTTTAATAGGAGGAATATGGAGTCTATGAAGTATGAATGTTGAAAAACTAGAGGTTGTGAAAAATGAAATGGAATACATGAACATTGACATTCTAGGCATTAGTGAAATGAGAAGGACGGGCTTTGGCCAATTTGATCCAGACAATTATATAGTATACTATGCTGAGAATGAAAAATAGAAGAAGAATGGTGTTGCATTTATAGTTAAAAAGATAGTTTCAAGGTCTATTCTGAAGTACAATGTAGTGAGTGATAGGATATTATTCATACACATACAAGGAAGACCTGTTGACAATATTATTGTTATTCAAACGTACACACCAACAGCTAAAGCCAGAGAAGAGGATTGAAGATTTTTACCAAATCTTGCAGTCCAAAATTGACTAAATATGCAAGCAAGATGCGATAAAGATAATTGGTAACTAGAATGCAAGAGTGGTAAACAATGAAGAAGGAACAGTAGTTGGAAAGTAGTAGTAGTACAGAGTTGGTGACAGAAGTGAGGCTGGATATACAATGATCAACTTTTGTATATGTCATAGTTTATTCATAACAAATATATTTTTAAAAAAACACAAAAGACAGCTTTACACATGAACTTCATCCAAGAGACTGAGTAAGAATCAGATTGACTACATCTGTGAAAGGAATCGTTGGAGAAGCTCAATATTAGTAGTCAAAAGCAGGCCAAGTGCTTACTGTGGAACAGGCCATCAATTATTTATGTAAAAATTCAAATTGAGGTCGAAGAAAAGGAAAACAAGACCATAAGAATCAAAATATGTTTTTTTAATGCATCTCACCTGAACTTAAAAAAAAGTCATCTTTAGAATAGACTTTTTTTTTTTAAAAAAGAGTAAGTTTGAAGCATTGAACACCAATGATTGAAGATCAGATCACTTGCGGTATGACATAAAGGATATCTTCTACGAAGAGAGCTAAAGGTTATCACAAAGACAAAAGAGGGGGGGAAAGCCCAAAATGTATGTCAGAAGAGACTCGGGAAATTACAGTAGAACTCTAAGAATCCAAAACAAGTGATGCTGAAGTAAAAGAGCTGCCCAGAAGATACAAAGAAAGCTCAAAAAGAGAAATCAAAGTGTTATAATAGAATGTGCAGAGAGCTAGAATTGCAGAATTTAAAGGGCATCATTTGGCATTTTTCAAGTTTGAAGAACTTAAAACAAACACAAGCCTTAAATTTTAATACCGAAGGATGCTATGAATAGAATCTTGAATGATCCAGGGAGCATCAAAAGAAGATGGAGAGAGTACACAAAATCACTGTACTGAAAAGAACTGATAGACACTGAAATATTTCAGGAGATAACATATTATTAAAGTAAATGGTAATAAAGGCAAAAGCTCAAACTGCATTGAAAATCATGTAAAAAAAAATCCGAGGATCAAAGGGATATTAATTGATATGTTTCAAATGACAGATGCACTTCTGGATGTGCTCACCAGCCTACACCAGGAAATTTGACAGGTTGACTGACTGAAAGAGATCTATATTTTTTCCCATTCCCAAGAAAAGTGATCTAACATAATGTGTAAGTTATCAAACAGTTGCAGTAATAAATATCACATGAGAGCAAAATACTGCTGAAGATCATGAAAAAGCAGATAGAACAGTACATAGACAAAGAACTGCCAGAAGCTCAAGCTTCATTTAGAAGAGTCCATGACACTTAGTATATCATTGCTAATTTCAGATGGATCCTGACTGAAAGCAAAGAATACTAGAAGAATGTCTATTTGTACTGTATTGACTGTGTGGCTCATAAAAAAACTATGGCTAACTTTGAGAATAGGAATCCCAGAACACTTAATTGTTCTCAGGTAAAACCTATACCTAGACTAAGAAGATGTGGTAGGAACAGAGCAAGGAAACATGGTTGTTGTTGTTGTTGTTAGGTGCCATCAAGTTGAGTATGACTCATAGCGACCCTATGAACAAAGTCTCTGAACCAGTCTTGCCCTGCACCATCCTCCCACTTCCGAAACACAAAAGCGCATTGCAGCAGTCACTTTGTTAATCCACCTGGTTGAGGGTCTTCCTCTCTTTCACTCATCTGCCACTCTTTCCAACATCATGTCCTTCTTCAAGGAATAGCTCCTCTTAGCAATATGTCTAAAGTATGTGAAACAACCTCATCATTCTTGCCTCTAAAGAGCACTCCGGCTGCACTTTCTCCAAGACATATCTGTTCATTCTCTTGGCTATCCATAGGACATTCTGTGCTCTTCTCCAACACCACAGCTCAAAGGCATCAATTCTTTTTCTGTCATCCTTATTCATTGTCCAGGTCTCAGATGCATATCTAGTAATCAGAAAGACTATGGCCTGAATCAGATGCACATGAGACCTGAAACTGATATCACTGCTCCTCAATAATTTAGTAAGGTCCCTAATTGCAGATATTCCCAGTGAAATGAATCTCCTTATTTCTTGACTGATTTAGTGTTGAAAACTCAATGAACATTAAACAAAAGAAACACTACATGGTTTAAAATTAAGAAAAGAGTATGTCAAGGTTATATATGTTGTATATCTCCTTTCTCCATAGTTATTTAATCTGTATTCTGTGCAAATTATTAAAGAAATTGGACTCTACAAAGAAGAATGTGGCATCAGGACAGGAAGAGGACTAATCAACAACTCATATTATGCAGAAGATGCAACACAACCTTGTTTACTGAAAATGAGGAAGACTTGAAGTACTAGCTATAGAAGACCAAAGAATACAACCTTAAATCTGGATTGCATCACAACATCAAGAAAATAAAAATTCTAACCTCTGGACTAATAGGCTACATCATGATCAATGGGGGGAAAAATGAAACTGTCAAAGACTTCATCCTGATTAGATCCACAATCAGCATTCCTGGTACCAGCAGACAGGTCAGGGGCCTATCCAAATTACTGAGGAGCAATGATGTCAGTTTAAAGACCACAGAGCTACTCTGATTCAGGCTATGGCCTTTTCAATCACTTGCTATATATCTGAGAGATAGACAATAAACAAAGATGAGAGGAGAATGGATGCCTTTGAACTATGGTGTTGTAAAAGAATACTGAATATCCTGTGAACTGCCAAAAGAACAAACCAATCTCCTGATATCACAGAATGGAAAATGAAATGTCTTTTTATGGAAGATTGTATCTCCACCACTGAGGTAGTCTTGTAAAAAAAAGAAAGCCAGAATCTCCTTAAGTCTTTTCCATTTAACTACCAATCTAAAGGAGAAGGGAAGTGTGTGTCTGATGGTGCTATAGTTAAAGCTCTTGTATACAACATAAAAAGCAAGGGCCAAGTGGAGACAGCCAGATCTGACCTCTACAAACTCCACAAGGGAAAATAGTTCCTGCCAACAGCGCCCACAGCAAAAAACATTTCCCATGTGTTGTGACATAGCCACCATGCTCCCTCACCTATTTCTACTCATCCCAACACCAATCTTATTGCTTTATTGAGTCCAAAATCCATTGCAATAGCTTACAGATCACACAGAACCATATTAGGGAGGTCAAAAGACTGTAATTCAGGTTAATAGCAAAATACAATCACTCAGTCAAGACAATTTCTGAAATGTGTTCACAGGCACCACAGCATTGAGCCTCATGGCATTAGGCTCTTACTCTTGCCAACTATGGCTCCCATCTCTACCCTGTACTCCAATAAACTTGGGAAAGGGGCTCTTATCTCCAGTTCAGTCACATAATAGTCCCAAGGTCAGCTTTGTCTCATGTCTGGTCTCTCGGTCTCTATGGATGGCTGCTATGGCTGCTGTTCCCATAGGCCCTGGTGTGGCTGGTGCAAGAATCTCTGTCCCTGAAGGATGTGTTGCATTCTCTTGCTGCTTTTTTGCCAGTGGTGAGGTTCTCAAAATTTGCCTTTAAATCTGTTCAATTTAGTAGTGAGGCTAGCCAAACCCCTTGTAGGATAACACACCCTATTCACATAAACCTGTCCAACCACACGACAAAGTCAAACTCAATGGCTAGGAAGGCCATTTTGAACAAGAAACCCTTAACACCACAGATACTAGTCAGAAGGTCAGTAGTTTGAACACACAGTCACTGTGAGAGAAAGATGTAGCAGTTTGCTTCTGTAGAGATTTATTACAGTCTTGGAAATTCTCTGGAACAGCTCTATAGGGCCACCATACATAGGAACATTCTTGTTGACGGTGGGTTTGGCTTTTGGTTATAGGGCATATATAATTGTTTTATTCAGAGGAATAATTGTAGTTTTGTTTATTTTATATAATTAGCTTGTGGGGGTAAATGGGTATTTAAATGGAATAAATTCATATTTGTTCTGCAAAGTTGGCCTAAACTCCAGAAACTTCATGCAAAACACCAAATGTTTGTCTAGCTTAGATTTTGATTTTAGGAAGGGGTTAACCTTAGTGGCAAAGGAGACTTTTTGAAGGAGATAGGCACTTAGCATGATGTCTATTATTTCTCCTGACAGCCTATCTTCTTATCTTGTTGTTGGTTTTGTGGAGGAAGATGAAAGAAAATTGCTAACACCCTGTAGCACTGTGTGCTTGGCTCTAGTAATCTTAGCTTTGACTCAGATATTTTTAAATGTCTTCCTTTCTGAAAAAAAAGGAGGAAGATGAGTGAGATATATATAAAGCTTGATAGGGGAAGGGGCTGTTAAATTGGAGTCTATATTGTTCCATTTGCTGACTACATTCCTATTAATGATCTTGCCTTCTGATCTTATATAGTCTAGCATCTTTTTTCTCTGTCTGTTGAATATGCACATCCTTCAGTGAAGAGTGAAACTCTGAAAAATTTGTGATGCCAACTTAGAAGATTTTTGTTTTCCTTGGAAACCAGGCAAGGGCTGTGGGTGTTCTGCTTTCTGTCAAGTCCAGGAATGTTTGAACCTTATTCAGAATAATATTTTATGCAAAATTCTTCTTTGTGTGTAAGCAAGCTGTAAACTACAAGAGTATTCAGAAGGAGTCCTCATCTCCAGGTATGCTCTTTACTGCTTATTGAAAATCTATTTATGACCAGTACCATCACTGGAGCCTTAATGTGTGATATTCAGTTTGTTCTTTATACCATTTATTTAATAAATCATTAACAATATATTGAGTACCAGCTATATTCCAGGAACTGCATAAAGTCAAAGGCTATGGCAACAATAAACAATTCCTATAACCTTTAGGAGATTGTAATATGTGAGAAGGGAGCTCTGATGCTGTAATTCTTGGAGAGTTTCACTGGTAACTCAAAGACTGTGGCTCTCTGAAGGTTTCAATCCACAAGTAGCTCTGAAGAATAAAGATTGTTGTCTTTGTTGTGTGGTGTCAAGATGCTTGCAACTCATTGTGACCCTTTCTACAACAGTTCTGACCCTGCTCTATCTTGAGCCAGTTTTATTGTCTCCGACATAGCAACCCCACTACCCAAGTCACAAAGTCAATCCATTTCTTTCAGGGTTTCCTCTCTTTCACTGTCCTTCCACCTTTCCAAGCATGACATTTTTCTCCAAGGACTTCATCAGCCTATGGTGATGAAGGAAGAAGTTCAAGCTGCTCTGAAGGGAATGGCAAAAACCAAGGCCCCAGGAACTGATGAAATACCAATTGACATATTTCAATAAACAGATGCTGCCCTGGATGTGCTAACTAGATTATGCCAAAAAATCTACAACAGTGGCACTATGCAGTATTTGTCTATTTGTGACTGAGATATTTCACTCAGCATAATGTCCCCCAGGGTCAGCCATTTTGAATAATATTGCATGAGTTCCTTTTCAATGCAGCGCAGTATTCAATTGTGTGAATATACCAGAGCTTCTCTATCCATTCATTTGTTGATGGGCACTTAAGCTGTTTCCAACTCTTTGCTATTGTGAACTAAGCCGCAATAAACATGGGTGTGCATATATCTGCCTGGGTGGCAGTTCTGGTTTCTTTAGGGTATATTCCCAGTAAAGTAATTGCTGGGGCAAATGGTATTTCTATTTTCAACTTTTCGAGAAAGCGCCATACAGCCTTCCATAGTGGTTGCACCGTTTTACACTCCCACCATATGCTGAGTGAAATATCTCAGTCCTAAAAAGACAAATACTGCATAGTGCCACTGTTGTAGAATGGAACAGACATGAGGGTTGGGGTAAGACTGAGGAAAAATTGGATAAATTATGTATACTGCATTGAAATAGATGAAGGAGAGAACAGTTTAAAAACTATATATGATTGGGTGTTATGGTTATGACAAGAGTCCAGAATGAAGGTTGCATAGTGGAGTGTACTCGTGGCGGGGGGATTGTATACCAATGGAGGAATTTTTTTTTTTTTACTTTTCAAAGAGAAGAGCAAACTGGGAGGGGTGGGCAGGGAGAAAAATGCAACAATGAATAACTGGAAATCCAAAATCTTTGTAAACGTTCATTGAAATTAATAAAATAACATTTAAAAAATGTTTTTGCAACAGATTTGCTCAATACAATAGATTGTTTGATTTGTTAACTATTGTTTACATGGTCATTGATTATTGATGCAAATAAAATTAAATCCTAGGGGAAAAAAAATCTGGAGGACAACTACCTGGCAATGGATTGGAAGAAATCCATATTTATTCCTATTCCAAAAAAGGATGATCTGACAGGGTGTGGAAATTATCAAACAATATCATTAGTACCACATGCAAGCAAGATCTTGCTGAAGATTATCCAAAAATGACTGGAACAGCACATCAGCAGAGAACTAGCAGATGTACAGGCTGGGTTTAGAAGAGGTCATGACACTAGGGACAGTATAACCAATGCTAGAGATATCTTAGCTGAGAGCAGAGAGCACCATAGAAATGTCTATCTGTATTTCATTGACTATATAAGGGAATTTAGCAGTGTGGATCACAACAAATTATGGCTAACCTTGAGAAGAATGATAATCCCAGAACACTTGATTGTGCTCATGTGAGACCTATAATTGGGCCATGAGACAGTTGTCAGAACAAAGCAAGGAAACACTCCACAGATAAAATTCAGGATAGGTATATGCCAGGGATGTATCCTATCTCCATACCTTCTCAATCTGTGGAACAGATCTTTCAGGAGGCTGAGCTTTATGAGTAGGACTGTGGCATCAGGATTGGAGGAAGCTAATCAACAACCTGTATAATGCAGATGACACACTCTTGCATGTTGAAACCGAGGAGGATCTGAGGCATTTGCTGCAGAAGGTCAAGGACTCCAGCCTTCAATAAAGATTGAAACTCAATATTAAGAAAACAAAGATTCTCACCACCGGACCAATGAGCAGCATCATGATGAACGGAGAAGAGACTGAGATAGATAATCTACTCTCAAGCCATTTATAGTCTCAGAAACCCAGTGAAGGGTCAGCTATCAGGTCATTCCTACTCAATGGCAATAGTAAGTGACTGAGAAAGTTTGTGGGAATATTATCTTGGATCCTCCAGAGAAGGACATACAAGATAGAATTAGAAGTACAAATTATTACTATTATTATGAGATAAAGCTGTGAAGCTAAAAAGGAAGAGAGAGAGAGTAGGAGTAAGCAGAGAGCCTTAAACCACAATGTGGATCTTTGACAATATCACAGGAATAAAAGAAAGAAAGGATGATTGAGTAGGAAGAACTTGACACTACAGAGCAGCTCTGAGAAAGTTCAGCTACATGATGTGGAGCCGCAGAGCAAAGATTGCTCATTAGATGAATCCCTGTCTAATTACTGGCTAAAAGGAGCCCAGAAAGAGTGAGACCTTGATGTGAACGTTGTGCATGTGTGGCAACCAGAGGGTATCGGCTAACTGCACAGGTCTCTCCTGAAGGGTGCTCTAAAAGGTGTACTCAGTGGGTCTCAACTGTGGAAAAGACCAACATTAGCAAAGAAATGTGAGGGGGAAGTGTCCTATAAGAAGAATGAAAACAAATAAATAAACAAAACCAAACAACCCTATTACAATCTAATTCAGTGACATTGTAGAACAAAGTAGAACTGCCCCATAGGGTTTCCAAGGGGGTGTAGTCTTTGCAGAAACAGACCATCACATTTTTTTCTCCTTATGGAACAAATGATGGGTTCAAATCACCAACCTTTTGGTTAGTAGTCAATTTCTTAATCACTATGTCACTCTGAGGTGCTTTGGTGGCCAGGCAGGTAGAGCTAGTTAGAAGCATCCACTATTTTCCTTTGCTCTGTGCCATAAGGAACAACACTACCTAGATTTCCTTGTCCTGTGCCTGTCAGACAGCTTTAGCCCATGGGAGACAGGAGGATGAGAGAAAAGAGAAGAGGGGTGTAATTATCCCTTTTTGATTCGCATCCACTAATCTCTCTAGCAGCAGTTGTATGTCCTCTGGGTTTCCAGCTCCTATCAGAGAGCCTCACACATTGAGGTCCTATTTCCTCTGAAATCCCTGACCCCTAAAACATTGCTTCTTCCCTTTGTCTATTTACTCTGCAAAGGTCATAGAAACTTCCTGCTACTATTAATTTCTGTGTTACTCCACTGTTACGTAGTCTTGAAAGGACCCCAGAAAAAAGTTCCCTAATGAAATGAATTTCTGCTAAAGCCTCAGAGACGAGCCGTTGTTGTTTACTGTAGAGTCAGAACCAACCCATAACTGAAAACCAGGAGGTTTTCAGAGACAATAAATCACACAGGAGGAGATTGCACATCCTCCTCACATGAGAGATAAGGAGAGATGTCCAAAATGGACTCTTTACAGCACTGCCATTTAGTTTAACACACATGATCTTTATTTTAGATAATTTGTTGGTTTCCAAGACAGAATAACATAGTGGTTAAAGGAACAGATGGTGAGGCTAAAGAGCTTGGGTTCATATCTTAACATCTGCCTTTTTCTAAATATGTGACCTTGGGAAAATTCCCAAATTCCTTATGCTTGTGTCCTCTTTTGTAAAATGGATACAACAATAATGGTAATAATAATATTAGTTTCTATAGAAGGTGTGGAATAGAATAGCATTACTTTCTATGAGAAGTCCTTGGCTAATACACATAGTAACACGTGGACATAGCAATACACATGGACTTAGAGACAACTTAATGTTTCCTTTTATTCTTTTCCATATTCATGACAGAGCTTTGTCAAATCTTTACTATGATAATGTTGACATAAAGCCTACAGAAGAGGCGATTAGATATATAGAGGAGGGTCTGCTTAACCTTCTTATAAAATGATGTTGTAAGTGAGAGGGTTGAGGCTAGTCTAATTTTTGTTGTTTATTCTAGGTAACCATCATCCCCTAGCCCCCGTATGCTAGTGAATTTTTTCCTTATTTCACTGAGTCCATCACTTTATTATGAAATATCAAGATATCGGTCAGTTTAAATAGATTTAACTTAGCATTCCAGCATGTCTTATTATTTTCAGATTTGGGTCTTTTTAATCTTTAATTTTAAAAAAATGTCTTTTTCTTTCTCCTCATGCTTTTCAGTTCCATTAATTTTAGGGTAAACCTGTACTTACCATTCAGTTTAAGAATTGCCTTAGTGGGCTTAGTTAACAGTATCCTGTCTCCATACCTTTCCAATCTGTATGCAGAACAGACCATACGGAAAGCAGGGCTTTATGAGGAGGAATGTGGCATCAAGATTGGAGGAACAGTCATTAACAACCTATGACAGGCAGATGACACAACCTTGCTTGCTGAAACTGAAGAAGACCTGAAGCACTTACTGAAAAAATGTCAAGGACTGTAGCCTTCAATATGGATTGAAGCTCAACATCAAGAACACAGAGATTCTCACCACTGGGCCAATTGGCAGCTCCATATTAGATTGAGGTTGGTAACAATTACAGCTTGCTCAGATCCACAATCAACACTTTTAACACCAGCAGTCAGGAAATCAAACTATGGATTGCTTTGGGAACATTTGCTGTCAGGGACCTCTTCAGAGTGCTGAAGAGTAATGATATCAGTCTAGATACAAAGCTGTACCTAATCCAGGCCATGGTCTTCTCAATTACTTGTTACACTTCAGAAGTTAATGACTAAGGATTACAGAAGAAGGAGAGATGCCTTTGAGTTGTCATACTGGAGAAAAGTCTTGAGCATACCATGGACTACCATGAAAATAAATAGGTCTGTCTTGGAGATGGTGAAACCAAGTCTATCCTTGGAGGCTAGAATTTTGAAACTCTGCCTCACTTACTTTGGGCAGGTGCCAAGAGAGATTGGTCCCTGGAGAAGGACATCATGCTCAGAAGGGTGGACGTACAGCACAGGGAAAGAAGATTTCAGATGGAATGGATTGATATAGTAACTGAGGCAACGAGGGCTGGTGTGTTAGGATTAGTAAAACTGGCTCAGGACAGGGAAGGGTTCAGAGTTGCTGTATATAGGATTGCTATGCATCACAGGCGACTCAATGGCACCTAACAATAACACACTATGACAGGTTTGGAAGCAAAAATGGCATCCACTTCCTAAATAGCATGCTTCTGGAAACTATGAGCTTCGATAAATGTCGATAGTTGTAGAGAGGCTTCAGGCCTTTTGTTCATAGGGTTGTTATGAGTTGTGCTTGACTCGAATGAAATCAACAGCAACCAAAGCTAGCAGGGCCTCCTGACAAAGATAGCTGATTATGGTGGTGGTTGTTGTTAGGGTCCCTCAAATAAACTTTGACTAAAAGAAAGCTTGCATACAAAAGAATAAAGCATAACCCTATCCCTCATTGTCCTTACAACTTCTATAAACATGCTAGTCATTGAATTGATATGTATCATAACTATTAAACAAAATCAGTTCAATAATTATGAAGCATGCAGACAAAAGGGAGGCCAAATCTAGAGAAACTTGTTCTCTGGTCATAATGACCTATCTAATGCAGATGCAGCAGTCCAGCTGCCAGAAGCTATGTGATCAGCTGAAATCTACTCAGTCAGTTACAAAGCAACATTTATTCTCATAATGTTTTGTCTATTCTTTGGGATGCCCTCCCTCAACTTCTTTGTTAACTACTCCTTGTTTAGAATAGAACAAAGCTCCATTTACTAGTCAATACTTGACTGTATTTAGTGATGAATTTGTACTGGACTGTCATCAATAATGGGCTACAAAGTTCTGTATGTCATAGAAATAAAGAAAACGTGTCAAAAAACTTTGAGGGTTGATTTACTCACACTACAGAGCCATTTCTAAGTGATTCTTCATAGGGTATACCAACAAATACAAGCTCTGAAGTAACCACAAAGGAATATCTTGGGAATGAACAATGAAATTCAGAAAAATTGAGGCTTTAGGAATCGTTGTCACATGGCAATGTGGTAGTGATCACGCTGGATTCCAGAGCAAGAGAAACTAAGCTCAAATGTCTCTCCCTCTCCTACTAACTGCATGATCTCTGACCAATTACTTAGTTCTGCTAACCTTTCTCTTCCAAACCAAGCAAACCCCACTGGTGACAAGTTGATTTTGACTCTTTAGGAGTCTTTAGTGCGTCTCTTTAGGAGGACTCTTTAGGACTCTTTAGTGCGTCTCTTTAGGAGGACACTTTCTCAAAGTAGTTGATGGATTCTACTCTCTGGCCTTTCAGTTAGCAGCCAAACATGTAACACACTGTACCACCAGGGCTCTTGCTAAATGCGAAATTAGAACGGTCGCTGACATATAGGAAATACTCCATGTTGCATCTTTCTTATTTTTAAGTAATGAATAAAATTTTTCTCTTTCAGCACAAGAACTTTGGGTTAATATTTACATACCTAGCACCTGAAAAGGCATGCAGTTCAAATTTACCAACTTCTCCATGGGAGAGAGATGTCCAATCTCCTCCTTTGTGATTTAATAGCTTTTGAAAACCCACTAGAAGGTCAGCTATGAGTCATTTCCAACTTAACAGCATGTAACAGTAGCAGCGTCTGAAGAAAACAACACACAGTTTGGGCAGTGGGGGATCAAAAAATAGTATATTTGGGATAGTATTCATTTTTTAGCTACAGCATAGTAGGTACTGGGAAGGTAAAACTCTAATTATTTTAAACTACTTTGGACCAGCATATTTATAGTTCTATTTTCGGTGCAAGGAATAATAATTATCCAGAAGTTAGCTTTCTGTTTCTTATTCTTTAATTCTATCTTGTCTCTCGTACTTTTTTATTTACTTGCTATTCAGTATGCTGGAGAGGTCTCTGACTGCAGACTTCCCCAATGCAGTGTGGTTTTGAGGGTTTGTTGTGTTTTGTTGTTTGGTGCTTTTGTTTGTTTGTTTTTTTTAAATTTCTTGACTGCTCTTTCCAAGGGTATTGATTGCTCGATGTTATTTACCTTTTATTCATGACATTTTTCTCCTAATATAGTTAACATCCTTTCACAGATTGATTTCTTTATCTTATCTTTAATTTTAAATATTGTAAGAGCAGCACTCTAAAATGTTTATCTCTTGGGACAATTATTTGTAAAATAAGCTCTTCTATCTTTATTATGCTGTCTTTATTTTCTTGCCAAATCTTTCAAAGGACTTACACTGTTTATTTTTTTCTTTTTATCTTTGGTAAAAGGCAGGTAGGCCTCATTTTGCCACTGTTGTACCAAATTAAGATAATAGACCTCCTTGGCTAGAGTCGCTGCTTTAGGTTGCTACTTTTAACTCATTTTATATCTTATGAGATATATCCTTACTAATAGGTTGTTTATCAAGCAGAGAGAAAGAAAGAAAATGGGGGCACGGGAAATCCCATAAGGAAAAAAGCACTTTATATAGTTTGTTGAAACCAGCAACCAGATTTCCATATCTAATTTTCTCTTTACCTTAGTGTCTTTGGATGGGTTCTCTGGAGAGGTAAAAACTAGTGAAGCATATATATCTAAGTATATTTGCAGGTAGTTTTATTTCAAGTTAATAGCTCATGAAGTTGTGAAGACTGACAAGTTCAGTTTTCAGGCTAGAAGCTTATCTAACTTGTGTGGTTACAGGGATTGACAGATCCAAACTAAGTAAATCAAATGGTAGGCTTCTGGCTCATGTCCCAAGAACCAGAGGTCGGAGGAAGGTAAGTTGGATGCAGAAGAAAAGGGAGAGAGAGTGTGTGTACTAGTGGGCTTTTAAATATCCATATATATTAGATTCAGGTCACATCCCCTAGGAAATTCCCCTTTATACTGATTGAGTTTCACATCAGATCACAAAATGAAAGATGATTACATAATATCTGCCTATCCACTGAGAATTATAACCAATGTAAGTGAATGCATGCTTTAACTATCATATCTAGTGTATACCTTTTCCTGTTATCTGTCTGGCAATTTGGGTGAATGTCCTTAGAGATTGTGTGATGGTATCAGTTAGTGAGAAGCTTACTTTTGTACTCTCTTTGGTGTGACCTCTTGTATTTCCTCAGCTCAATGCTTCTGCCTAGACGTGCTCTTTGTGGAGCGCCTACACTGGCTCTAAGGCTAGTTCTCCTGCTTTTTCCAAATGTCCACTAAACCATTCCCCTACAAGTAATATCTTTCCTTTTCCTTATCCCTTCTTTTTCCCTCCTCCCCTTTTTGGAAATACTTCCCTTCACTTCAGGACATTATTTTACTGCACTAGGGAAAGGTATCTATTGAGGTCAGTAACTCAGAAAAATTCTTTGATGCTTATTTTTCAGCTGGTCTGGAAGAAATTATTTGACCTGCTTTTCTGCTCTCACTATTTTGAAAACTTTCTACAGTTATCTGAGAAGTTCTTATTTTATATTTTAATAAGTTGAAATAACTGGCTGACTAATAATACTAATAAGGTATATAGTGCCTCCTTTCTTTTATCCCTTCTTCCGTTTCTTCAAGTTCCTTATCTAATAGCCATGTGTAGCTGTGTGAAACCTGGTTATGCATACACAAACAAATATAAACAAAAATTTGTATTTACTTAAAATTTATTTAAAATGGAAAAGTTATGTTATTTCACGTCCATTTTAATTTTTGTTCACTTAACAATATCATATGGTCGGTTGAGTGCACGAAACACAGTATTATAATGGAATGTGCAGAATGTTGGAATTGTAGAATAAAAATCAAAGAACTTTCTCTGCATTTCTCAAGCTGAGAGAACTGAAAAAATAATTTAAACATTGAATCACGAAATTGAAAGATACTCTGAGCAATATATTGAATGACCCAGATAGCATCAAAAGAAGATGGAAGGAATACACAGTATCACTGCACCAATAAGGACTGATTTACACTGAAAAATTTCAGGAAGTACCATATGAGCAGGTTGTTGTTGTTAAGTGATATCCAGTTGTAGATGACTCATAGTGATGCTATGAATGAAAGACCTGAACAATTGCATAACTTTCATTGTTTCTCCAAGTTCATAGAGTTTCTGGAGGCAAGCTATTTCAGAGGTGGATGCCACTCCTGCTTCCAAGCTTGTTTTAATTGGGGAGCTCCACCAAACACTGTCCACCATGGATACTGTTATCACATTTGGTGCATCATTGTCACAGTGTTCAGCATTACAGAGACCACAACTTACCTCTGTACAGAAAATGGACAGACCAGAGCTACACTATTTAGAAGAATGTTTGACCAAAAGGCAGGCCTGAGTGCCACAGATTAAAACCACCCACCTTTTACTTGGTAGCATAACTTTCTATCCACCAGGCCCAAAGAGCTCTCTCTATGTCGTTGTTGTTGTTGTTAAGTGCTGTCGAGTCGTAGACGACTCATAGTGACCCTATGAACGAAAGACCTGAACAATTGTATAACTTTCATCATGGAGCAAAAGGTAATAAAGGGGGAAGTGTAGGCTGCATTGAAGGCTTTGGCAAAAAAATAAGGCCCCAGGAATTGAGGGGATACCAAATGACTTGTTGCAATTAACAGATGCAGCCTTCAATGTGCTCACCAGCATATGCCAGGAAATTTAGAGGACAGCTGTCTGGCCAACAGATTGGAAGAGGTCCATATTTGTTCCCATTCCCAAGAAAGGTGATCTCACAAAATGTGGACATTATTTGAATAATATCATTAATACCATAGATAAGCAAAATACTGCTGAAGATTATTTTAAAAATAGCTAAAGTTTATATGAACTGTAAGAAGTTTAAACAGGATTTATAATAGGTCATGACACTAGAAATATCATTGCTGATGTCAGATGGATCCTAGCTGAAAGTAAAGAATACCTAAAGAATATCTATTTGTGCTTTATGAACTTTTCAAAGATGCTTGACTGTATGAGTCACAACAATTTGTGGCTAACATTGAGAAGAATGTGAGTTTCAGAGCACTTAATTGTGCTCATGCAAAACCTTTACCTGGATCCAGAGGTTAACGTGAGACTAGAGCATGCTGCATGCTCTTAAACACTGCATGGTTTAAAACGAAGGGTGTGTGGGCGTCATCAGCATCCACAGTGCTGTCAGCAGCTGCTGTGTCATCAGCAGCCACAGATGGCTATTAACTAGAAACAAAATTTCACCACCTTCAAAAAGGAGTGAACTGAGTTGGGAGCAACGTGGACCTGGAGCAACCTGGACCTAGAGCAACCCACAGCGATTGACCCTCCAGGAGTGAGCAGGACAGCAGGACTTTGAAGACCTCACTCAATGGGGATCACTGCTGTTTGGCTGGACCATATGGGACCTCTTAAGCTCAAGCAGAAGGAAACTTAAGTGAGGTGGCAGACCTACTTCTCAAGAAGAATACCAAGGCTTCCTGGTTTTCTACTTATGTCCCCGTGAACACCCACCCTGTGTGCTACTGCACGCATGCCCGCCCTGCATGCGTCTCCATGCTCTGCCTTGCATCTCCTCAGATCAAGTCAATTAACTGCCTGTAGCCCGGAGCACCTTGGACTGGCCTAGCTGCCATAGTTTTCTGACAGAAGAGGCTGCTTTCAAAGGCCTTTTCTCTCTTGAACTGAAGCAAATCTTCCCCTGAGTCAGAAGTGCAGAGAGAAACACAGACAGGGTAGCTGCCCCACCCTTTTCTGGAGTAATGACTTCAGATCAAGAACCTGCTATCAGGCATGAAAAATTCTACCACAGCAATGTCATGTAAGAAGCAGACTTCTAAACATCCTACACAAGCCCGAAACAAGATGTCCCCCTGAAAATGTGACACAGGATTTCCAGAAGCCAGGAAGTCTGAATGAACTTTCTGACACAGAATTTGAAAAAACAATGATTGAATATTTTCAATGGGTGAAAGAAACTTGAAGAATTACAGGACCCTGCAAGCAAAAACCAGGAGGATCTTAAAAAAAAAACCCAACCAAAAAACAAAATAATCCAAAACATTGCAGATAAAACAAATGAGGAATTAGAGACTCTGGAAAACCTAGAGCATATGGAAAAATACCTAGAAATTCACAACCTACTTAAACTTACACAGACTGAAATTAAACACCTGAACAGATCCATTACAAAAAAAAAAAAAAGAAATTGAAAAAGTAGTAAAAGAATTTCTAGCCAAAAAAAGCCCTGGACCAGATGGTTTTACAAATGAATTTTATCAAACATTCAGAGAAGAAATGCAATTCTACATAATAGTAGATTCTATATTAACTATTTCAGAAAATAGAAAAAGATACAATTCTTCCAGACTCATCCTATAAAGCAAACATATTCTTGATACCAAAGCCATGTAAAGACACCACCAAGATAGAAAACTATAGGCCAATATCTCTCATGAACATAGATGCAAAACTTCTGAATAAAATCCTGGCCAGTAGAATCCAATGATACTTAAAAATAAATAATTCACCATAACCAAGTGGGATTCATAACACGTATAAAAGCATTGTTCAACATAAGAAAAATAATCAGTGTAATTTATCACATTAACAAAGCAAAGGACAAAAACCACGTGATCCTATAACTTGATGCAGGAAAGGTCTTTCACAAAATCCAAACCCTTTCCTGATTAAAACACTTGACAAAATAGGAATAGTGGGAAATTTACTCAACAAAGTAAAAAGTATATATGCAAACCTGAGAGCCAACATTGTCCTCAATGGAGAGAGATTAAAGGAATTATCTCTGAGAACAGGAACTAGGCAAGGATGCCACTATTACCTCTCCGATTCAATATTGTATTGGAAGTCTTAGTGATAGCAATAAGACAAGAGAAGTAAATAAGAGGTATCTAAATTGGCAAAGAGAAGGTAAAATGATCTTGCTATGCAGATGATATGATAGTATACTAAGAAAACCCTAAAGACTCAGCAAGAAAACTACGGAATATAGTTGATCAATCCAGCAAAGTGGCAGGATACAAGATCAACATACAAAAATCAATTTGGTTTCTTTACAGTGAAAAGAGAATACAGAGCTGGAGCTAAGAAAAACAATACCCATCACAATAGATAATCACAAGATTAAAAATTTGGATGTAAATCTAACAAAAACACAGGATCTATTCAAAGAAAATTGCAGATCATTACTACAAGAAACAAAAAGAGACCTGGAGAAATGGAAAAACATACCTTGCTCTTGGATAGGAAGACTCAATATTGTAAAAATAACAATACTACCATAGGCAATTTACATGTTCAGTGCAATCTCAATACAACCATTTTTCAATGAGATGGAAAGGGCAATCTCCAATTTCATTTGAAATGGAAAGAAACTCGAATAAGCAAAGCACTCCTTAAAAAGAGAAACAAGGTAGGAGGCA
>NW_006399751.1:21134065-21135382 GCF_000299155.1 Elephantulus edwardii | reverse complement strand
TGTTTAGTTTTAGAGGAGTATCTGACAGACAAGCAATTTGTGGAGCAGTGGAAGATAAATCCCTCATTGTGGGTTTAACCACTTTGATTAAAATCTCAATTAAATAAAAGAAATAAAAAAGGAAGGAAGCAAATGTGTTAGGGTTGTATTCTCTCTCCATACTGGTTTAATCTGTATCTTGAGCAAATTATTTGAGAAGTTGGACTCTATGAGGAGGAATGTATCATCAGGATAGGAGGGAGACTCATCAATAATGGAGATGACACAAACTTGCTTTCTAAAAGTCGGAAAGACTTGAAGTGCTTGTTGCAAAACATCAAGGAATACAACCATTGGTATAGATTTCATATCAATGTGAAGAAAACAAAAATTCTTAGCATGTCATGGTGGAGAGAGAAAACATTGAAACTATAAACAGCTTCATCTTATTTGGATCCACTATTAACACTCTTCATACCAGCAGCCAACCATTCAGAAGACATATTGCACTGGGGAAATCTGCAGTTAGGGATCTCTCCAAATTACTGAGGAGTAATGATGTCAGCTTGAGGAGTAAGGTACATCTCATTTAGGCCATGGTCTTTCTGATCACTTCCTGTGTGTCTGAGAGCTAAACAATGAATAAGAATGGCAATAGAAGAACTGACACCTTTGTGCTGTCGCGCTGGAGAAGAGCACCAAACATCCCATGGATGGCCAAGAGAACAAATATGTCTTGGAGAAGGTGCAGCCAGGTGCTTTTTGAAGGCAGGGATGATGGAGCTTTGTCTCACATACTTTAAACATGTTGCTAGGAGAAGGACATGATGGTTGGAAGGGTGAAGGGTTGGTCAAAGAGAGGAAGATCCTCCACCAGGTGGACTCACATAATAACTGCTGCAATGGGCTCTTGTGTGTCAGGAGGCATGAAGATGGCTCAGGATAGGATGGGATTCAGATCCACAGTTCTCAAGGTTCCTAAAAGTCATATTTGACTTGATGGCACATAACAACAAACAACAACAACAATAATAATAATAATATCTTGAAAGTCTTTAGAAATTTTGACATTGGTTGATTCCTTATTTTTTAAATCCAGTTATAAAATATTCCATTGTATGGATAATTCATTTAACATATTTCCTATAGAAAGATGTTGTTGTTGTTATGTGCCGTCGAGTCGCTTGCAACTCATAGCGACCCTATGTGTAACAGCCCTAAACTCTTCTCTGTCCTGTGCCAATCGCACTGTCTCTCTCTGACAGTCCCATCCTGATTATCCCAGTCACTGAATCAATCCACCTCATAGAGGGCCTTCCCCTCCTGCACCATCCCTCC
>NW_006399751.1:21126871-21128127 GCF_000299155.1 Elephantulus edwardii | reverse complement strand
AGGGTTCCAGTTTCTCCACAACCTCGCCAGCATTTATTGCTTGCTGTTCTGTTAAATTTTGCTATTCTGACTGGCGTGAGATGATATCTCATAGTTGTTTTACCATTGCCTCTTAACGATATGTTGGTTTTTAAAAATTCTTCTGTGTTAGACATAGATGTTAAATCTTATAGGGGGAGCTCTGGTGGCCTAGTGGCAAGAAGCTGCACTGCAATCCCAGAGGAATGTGGTTCGAATCCACCGGGTGCTCTGCCGGGGAAGGAGGCGCAATATCCTCCTGTACCAGTCAGATCTGATTTGACGGTACACGCACACAAAATAATAATAAAAAAAATTAAAAAAAAATCTTATGATTTACTCCTTTAAATACTCTTGAATGTATTTTGTTGTCTAGCTTAAATTGGAGTCAAATGCTTATTATGTTGCTAAAGTCACTTGGCCAGTTTGGGAAGAATTGCGACATTCCTACAAATTATGTAATGATAATAAAAAAAAGAAGTAAAGGACCCATACAGAGAACTCTCATTTATTTTCTGGTCAGAAACACAATCTTGACTTCTAGTAGATTATCCAGATGATCCTTAGCCTTTCATAAATGGAGTTATTAAGGACTGTAACTGTCAGCTAATTCTTCTTCATTGTCAGATGGCATGATTTATGTATGTATATATTAAATATGTATTTTTCAAGTTTAAATATAATTTCAGTCTGCAAAGACAAATAAAGACCAAATTTATAAAGACCTTGATAATAAAAGACAAAATAAATGATGATGATAATAATGAAGATATTAAACTAATGTTAGAAGATATTTTGATGCTTCAATGATTTAGATTGTCCCAGAAGAGCTGTGGGTGAGCACTAACATTACTGGTGAGTATATTCATTTTCTCCTGTACACAAGAGCTTACTATTTGGTCCTAAAAGCCTTCTGAGGTCCCAACTCTTCTCACTATTTCTTAGTTGTTGGAATTGATGCAAAACCTAATAAGCAGTTCCTTACTTTGTTGGAATTGATGCAAAAACTCATAAGCAGTTCCTTACTTCACCTCTGCCTTGCATGCGGACTTCCGAGCTGTAAAACAACCCAGTGGTAGATGGAATTTGGTCCAGGACTTAAGAACAATAAATGACGTAGTTGAGCCTCTACATCTTGTAGTTCCTAACCTTTATACTACAAAAGAAAAAGTGCTAGTCAATAAGCCTTTTATTTTAAGAACTACCTTCCCTTTGTAACTTGATTTGTGCCACTATTA
>NW_006399751.1:21126034-21126495 GCF_000299155.1 Elephantulus edwardii | reverse complement strand
TGGGGAGGGGTGGGCAGGGAGAAAAGTGGAGCAATGAATGAATGAAAATAAAAAATCTCTGTAAATATTCATTAAAATTAATAAAATTTAATAGAAATTAAAACAAAGAAAAAAGAGAAAAAAAGCACATAGAAAACCTAAAAAAAAGAAGAGCTTTTGAGACATGAGAATGGTGCTCCATCAGCTGTTTTCTCTGATGTGTTTCACAAACCATACACCAGCTTCAAAGTCCTTCCATTAGTCTTTTGTCCTTGATTTTTTTTACTTACCAACTGCTACTATCTCTCCCCAACTCTTACAAAAAGCAGTGATTATGTTGTTGTTGTTGTTATGTGCTGTCGAGTTGCTTAAGACTCATAGCGACTCTATGTACAACAGCCCTAAACTCTGCTCTGTCCTGTGCCAATTGCACTGTCTCTGACATTCCCATGCCAATTACCCCAGTCACTGAATCAATCCAC
>NW_006399751.1:21115602-21125934 GCF_000299155.1 Elephantulus edwardii | reverse complement strand
CCCTAACAGCAGACTTTCCCATCACAATACATCTTTTAATTTCCTGGCTGCTGGTGCCAAGACTGTTGACTGTGGAGCCAAGCAAACTAAAGCTGTGAGCAATCTCAATCTCTCCACCATCCATCCTGATACTGCCAATTGGACCAGTGGTGAGAATCTTTGTCTTCTTAATATTGAGCCTCAATCCATATTGGAGGCTGCAGTCCTTGACCCTCTGAAGCAAGCGCTTTAGGTCCTCCTCAGTTTCAGCAAGCAGGGTTGCATCATCTGCATAACGCAGATTGTTGATAGATCGTCCACCAATCCTAACGCCACACTTCTCCTCATAGAGCCCAGCCTCTTGGATAATCTGCTCTGCATACAGGTTGAAAAAGTATGGAGACAGGACACAGGCCTTGTGTACACCCTTCCCAATTTTGAACCATGCAGTGTTTTCTTGCTCTGTTCTGACAACTGCCTCTTGGTCCAAGTATAGGTTTCTCATTAGCACTATGAAGCATTCTGGGATTTCCATTCTTCTCAGACTCAGCCACATAGCTAAATTAAATTGTCCTAAATTTGCAATATTGATACATATTGACAAGTGATTATTCATGAATGTTGCAGGCATTAATATTTCTGCCAATGAATTTGAGAATGTCTGTTTGCATGAAGACTCACTAGAATAGTGTATTAATCAAGTTTTTACATTTTAGTTATGCTGGTAAGTGATACATTTTATCACAGTGTCATTTTAATTTTTCTTTCTCTTACAAGGAAATGGAATATCCTTTCTTGGTACTATGAACTATTATTTTATTTCATTTTCTATGTTCCCCATTCATATAATTTGTCCATTGTCTTTTGAGTCATGGATCTATAATTACTAAAATTAATTTTGAGAGTATTTCACTGTTATGTGAGTTGCAAATATATTTTTCTAAGGTTTTTTAAATATTTTGACTTTGCTTTATTTTTGTCATACAGACCTCTTTCTTTTTATTCAAATTGAAGTTTTTTGTTTCTTCTTTCATAGCGACAAAGTTTTGAGTAATAAATAGAACCTGAGAAAGCTGGACTTTTATGGCAGAAACCTGTCAAAGGAGGGAAAAATCAAATATTTTCAACTAAAATGAATTATAGAAAAGTAGTTAGCCTGCATCCCATCAAAGGCAGAAAACTTTTGAGGTCTAGATAGTCCATCTGTCCTCTCAAGTTCCAGTTCTTACAATTTTCACTGTATCATGGACTGCCAGGAAAACCCAGAAACCTGTCCTGGAAGAACTATAGTATGAATGGAACTTAGAAGCAAGAATGGTGAGACATATATATGCATGAGTACATGTGTGTGTGAGTGTGTGTGTATTATGCTTTTGAGCACTTCATCAAGATGGACTAGTCCCTGGAGAAGGACATTATACTGGAAAAGGGCCAGCAAAAAAAGAAGAAAAAAAAAGAAGACCCTCAAAGAGATGACACAGAGACTGCAACAATAGTTTAAACAGTAATTGTGTGGATGACACTGTGACGGACCATCGCTCATCCTATTGCACAGGGGCCACTATGAATGGGAACCGCTAAGAACAATCTATGCTGATCAGACATTTATGTATTTTCTTTTCATTCCTAAGTATATAAATGTGTGGTAGTTGGCTTTAGGTACCGTCAGGTTGACTCTCACTCTTAGAGACTATTTACAACAGAATACAACCTTGCCCGATCCTCACAATCTCTGTTGTGCTTAAGCTCATTATTGTAGTTATCAGACTTTCACAAAGGTAAAGTAGAATACTTATAACCTCTAGGAATCATTTCTGAAAATTGCTTTTAAACAAGCCACCATATTTATGGAAGAAACAGCAATGTATTCTTGAACAATATGAAAAATATCCATTTCACTCTATTAGCATAAGGTAGTTTTGTAGGAGAGCGGGATTTTTATCCTTTGTTGTTTTATTAATAGACTTTGCTTCACTCCAAGGCTATCTTGGAGAAGACGTTTAGGCTATTGAGAGTGCACCAACATGCAGGATATAGTGGAAGCAAGCTGTGTGTAGTATTATTACTTTCATTAGCTCTCAGGAATTCTGAGAGAAGTAACTTGGCTTATGCGTGTCGAGCCAGGTTTTTCATCTCCAGGTGTTCTTATTTTAGGTTTGTTGCTATATTGCTTTGCTTGCCTAATTTCACTTTCATCCTTTTCGTAGGCTAGATTTGAATAAAATTTCTTTAGATCTTTCTGAGATATTGGGCAAGACAGCAGTCTTGTGTAGATGAACTAATTCAAGATCTTAAAGTCATTTGATTCAAGGTGCAGTATAAATGCAAAGCAGGATGCAGGGCAATGCAAAATGCTAATTATTGCAGGCAATGCAGATGCTACTTTTAAAGGTACCAGATGTGCATCACCTCTCAGGATCATGGGCTGGTTCTTGGAAAAGAACATGAGGCATGTGAATGGTGTAAACGGAGTAAAACAAATCACTTGGAAGAATCAAAACCACCAAGCAAGCAGAGCTTCAATTATCCTCAGAAAAATTAGAATGCCACCTTCTGGAAGACAGCCAGGCGGAGTTGGGAACAAAACAATCTGATAAAACACTGAGTCCATTTTATTTTTCCCCAACACGAATGAATTATATTTTTGTTTGTTTTCTTTGAATATTGCTTTGTGGTTTAATAAGGATTTGGAATACCATTTAGCAGATTTGGACATAATTCAACCTTAAGTATGAGAATATTTTAAGATAACTTTTTGCTCAGTGTAAGGTCATGGTTTTAGAGCAAGACTGAGTGTTTGTTATATTAAGATTTATCATGTACCGTGGCTGGATAAAGGAGTCCTGTTGGCACAGGATTTAAGTGCTCAGTCACACCAGTGGCTTTGCCAGAGAGAGATGTAGCAGGCAGCTACCATAGAGATTACAGCCTTTGAAATACTGTGGGGCTTATATATTCTGTCCAACAGGGTCTCTACGAGTCAGAGTTGACTCCACAAGGGGTTTCATTCGAATTTACGACTTAGCACACATATAAGTCTCCTTGGAAAAATGGGTTTGCTTTCATCCATAAGATTGACTTGGCCTTTTATTGAATTAATTTGTATCACATATTAAAAAAACTTGGAAGCGGGAGCGGCATCCACTTCAGCTTGCCTCTGGAAACTCTATGTATGAACAGTCCTCAGGCCGTTCGTTCATATGGTTGCTATGAGTCGTCTACGACTCGACGGCATCAAACAACAAAGAACAAACATTTAAAAACTATAGCAAGAAGGGAGTCACCAGTTCAGCCTAACAAACTAGATTAAAACATTTGAGATCATGAAATGAAAAAGGAAGTCATAATCACAATTCCAAAAATCCCTCACCCTTTCTGCCCTCAAATCAGTTCCAGCTCAGAGAGATCCTCCACTAGGTTTCAGAGGCTGTAAATGGCAAGAGGAGGAGACTGTGCCGCTTTCTCTCAGGAGCATACAGTTAGCTGCAATTGCTCTAATAAGTTGTAAGACTCTATCCTGTGTCAAAGGAGGAGTTTAGTAAGTGGTATAATTATCACTGGGAAAGAGAAACCATATGTAGTTATTATGTACTTGTGATGCATAGCCACCCTGTGTACAACAGCTTTGAAGCCTGCTCTACCTTGAACCAATTTCATTGTCTTTGACACATCTACTCCCATTTCCCTAGTCACTGAGTCAATCCATCTCATCCAGGGGCTTCCTTTCCTGCACTGTCCTCTACCCTTCCAAGAATGATGCCCTTCTCCAAGGTCTTGTCACTTCTGAAAACATGCTAAAAGTATATAACATCGAGCTTCAAGATCCTTGCCTCCAAGGAGGAGTTTGGTTTCACCCTCTCCAGGACAAACCTGTTTGTTTTGCTAGCAGTCCACAGTATATTCATTCTCTTGTCTAGCACCACACTTGAAAGGCATCAATTCCTCTTCTAAGTCATCATTAGTCACTGTCCAGCTCTCTGATGCATAACAAGTAATTGCAAAGACCATGGCCTGGATCTGGTGTACTTTAGTCTCTAGACTGACATCATTACTCTACTTAACCATACAACTGTCTTTATCCTGTGCAAGGGGGATAGTAAGTTGTATAATTTTCATTAGGAAAGACAAATCATATAAATTCTTCAAAGAGATGGCTTTAGCATCTGTGTTTTTCACAGCAGCTTTACACAACATTTGTAAGTTTGACTAAATTCTGAATATAATAATATACTACTATGGAATATGACAAAGCAAAATATTACAATGAAATGTGCAAGGAGCTGGAGTCAGAAAACCAAAAGGACTGAACTTGTTCAGTATCTCTTAAGCTCAAGGAACTGAAGAACAAATTCAAACCTCAAGTTTCTATAATCAAGGATGCTTTAGGCAGAATATTAAATGATTCAGGAAGTATTAAAAGAAGATGGAAAGAATATACTGAGTCACTGTATCGAAACAAATTGGCAGACAAAAAAAGAATTTCATGAAATAACATATGAGCAAGAGTGTATGGTGATGAAGGAAGAAGTTCAGGCTGCTTTGAAGGAAATAGCAAAAAATAAAGCCTCAGGAATAGATGGTATACCAATTGACATATTTCAGCTAACAGATGCTGCCCTGAATGTGCTCATCAAGTTGTGCCAAGAAATCTGGAGAACAACCACTTGGCCAACTGACTGGAAGAGATCAATATTCGTTCCCATTCCAAACAACGGTGACACACCAGAGTGCGGAAAATATAGAACAAGATCATTGATTTCACATGCAAGCAAGATTCTACTGAAGATTATTAAAAAATGACTGAAACAGCACATCAGCAGAGAACTTCCAGAAGTCCAGGCTGGCTTTATAAGGGGTCGTGGTATTATGGATGTTGTAACTAATGTTACATGGATCTTGGCTGAAAACAGGGAATACCAAAAGAATGTCTATCTGTGTTTCAATGATTATGTAAAGGCATTTGACTGTGTGGATCATAAAAACTGTGGCTGACTCTGAGAAGAATGGGAATCCCAGAACATTTGATCATGCTAATGTGAAACCTATACTTGGACCAAGAGGCAGTCATCAGAACAGAGCAAGGAAACACTGCATGGTTCAAAATTGGGAAGGGGTATGCCAGGGATGTGTCCTACCTCCATACCTTTTCAACCTGTATACAGAGCAGATTATCCATGAGGCTGGGCTCTATGAAGAGAAGTGTGGTGTCAGGATTGGTGGAAGATCTATCAACAATCTGTGTTATGCAAATCACACAACCCTGCTTGCTGAAATTGAGGAGGACCTAAAGCGCTATCTGCGGAGGGTCAAGGACTGCAGTCTTCAATATGGATTGAGGCTCAATATCAAGAAGACAAAGATGCTCACCACTGGACTAACTGGTAGCATCAGGATGGATGGAGAAGATTGAGATTGTTAACAACTTTAGTTTACTTGGCTCCACAGTCAACATTCTTGGCACCAGCAGCCAGGAAATGAAAAGACATATTGTGGTGGGAAAGTCTGCTGTTAAGGCCCTCTCCAAAGTATGGAAGAACAATGGTGTCACTCTAGAGTCTAAGGTGGCTCTGATACAGGCCATGGTCTTTGCATTCACTTGTTATTCATCAGAGAGAGTTGGACAATGACTAGGGAGGATAGAAGCAGAATTGATGCCTTTGAGCTGTGGTGCTGGAGAAGAGTATTGAGTGTACCATGGACTTCCAAGAAAACAAACAGATTCATACTGAAGAGGGTTAAACCAGGCTACTCCTTGGAGGCAAGGATTCTGAGGCTTCGTCTGACATACTTTGGACATGTTGTAAGGAGGGACCAGTTCTTGGAGGGGGACGTCATGCTTGGGAGGGTGGAGGGACAGTGCAGGAGGGGAAGACCCTCTATGGGGTGGATTGATTCAGTGACTGGGGTAATCAAGATAGGTGTGTTGGAGGCAGTGCGATTAGCACAAGATAGAGCAGGGTTTAGGGCTGTTTTACATAGGGTCGCAATGAGTCCCAAGAGACTCAATGGTGCACAACTACAACAACAACTATGGAATATGGGAAATAAAAAGAAATCTGCAACTTTACAAACATTGAGACCTTGAAGTCTAAGTATAGAATTTCTCTAATATTGAGGACTAGAAGCTCACAAAAGTCCTTTGTGAATGAGCCATTAGAATAGAAGGGAGAATATTGTAAAGGCAAAGTATCATAGAATTAGAGAAAATGTATCAAGAATAAATTAGCCTCCAGAAAGTTGATTCCCATTCCTGAAGATCTCATACTCATCAAAGTAGAACTGTGTGCCTAAGAGTTTGCAATTATTGATTTTTTTTAAAAAGTATATCACCAAGTCTTTCTGCTGGGGTGCCTGTGGTGTACTTAAGCATCCAAACTTTTAGTTAACAGTGGATCTCATTAGTTGTTTCTACTATCTAGGGATTCCTCAGAACAGAGCAGGGAAACCCTGCATGGTTCAAAATCAGGAAAAAACGTTCATCAGGGATGCATGCTGTCTCCATACCTTTTCAATCTATATGCAGAAAAAGCATTCAGGAAGCAGGGCTTTATGAGGAGGAGTGTGGCATCGGGATTGGAGGAAGACTCATCAACAGCCTATGTTATACAGATGGCACAACCTTGCTTGCTGAAACTGAGGAGGACCTGAAGGGTTTGCTGCAGAAAGTCCAGGATTGTAGTTTTCAAAATGGATTGACGCTTAACATCAGGAAGACAAAGATACTCACCACTGGGTCAATTGGGAGCACCATGATAGATGGAGAAAAGATTGAGATTGTTAACAATTACAGTTTACTTGCTCCACAGTCAACACTCTTTCACCAGCAGTCAGGAAATCAAAAGATGAACTAACTACACAGGGAAAATCTGCTGTCAGGGACATCTCCAGAGTCCTGAAAAGTAATGATGTCGATCTAGAAACTAAGGCATGCCTTATCCAGGCCGTGGTCTTTGCAATTAGTTACTATGCATCTGAGAGCTAGACAATGACTAGGGATGAGAGAAGAATCGAGGCTTTCAAATTGTGATGCTGGAGAATAGTCTTAAACATACTATGGACTCCCAAGAAAACAAATATGTCTGTCTTGGAGAGGGTGAAACCAAATTCCTCCTTAGAGGCTAGAATTTTGGGCACATG
This sequence comes from Elephantulus edwardii, assembly GCF_000299155.1. Lineage (NCBI taxonomy): Eukaryota > Metazoa > Chordata > Mammalia > Macroscelidea > Macroscelididae > Elephantulus > Elephantulus edwardii. The sequence continues at coordinate 21,118,818 of NW_006399751.1, read as the reverse complement.
GCCAGGAGGGATCAGTGCTTGGAGACGGAAATCATGCTTGGAAGGATGGAGGGACAGCACAGAAGTGGAAGACCCCAATGAAATGGATTGATACAGTAACTGGGGCTAAAGGGTTAGTGTGTCAAAATTAGTGAGAATGTCTCATGAGAGGGCAGACTTCAGAGCTGTTGTACAAAGGGTCACTATGGGTCACAGGCAACTCGATGGCACATAACAACGGTTTATTGGTAAAGAATTGCACTGCTGATGTCAGTTTGAGGACTAAGGTGTGCCAGATTCAGGTCACAGTCTTTTCAATCACTTGCTACACATATGAGAGCTGAACAGCGAATAAGGATGACAGAAGAAGAATTGATACCTCTGAGTTATGGTGCTGGAGAAGAGTACTGAATACCATGAACTACCACTAGCACAAACATATATGTCTTCAAAAAGGTGCAGCTTGAGGGTCCCTTGGAGACAAACACAACAAAGCTTCTTTTAGCATACTCTGGACGTGTTGTTAGGAAAGGGTCTTTCTCTCTTGTTAGGTGGAGAGTCTGCAAGAGAAAGGTAGAGCCTCAAGCAGATGGGTTGCCATAGCGACTGCAGTAATAGACTGGAGTGTGTCAGAGACTGTGAGAATGGCACAGAACAGAACAGGGTTCAGATCTGTTGTTCATCATATATTGGTTATTAGTCATACTCTACTTGATAGCACCTAACAGCAGCAACATGAGGAAGTACATGGTTTGAATCCACCAACTGCTCTGCAGGATTTTTCCTGAGGAATCTCCTCCTGAGTGATTCTTTGTTATTGTGTGTACTGTTGAGTCAGAACTCATCCCACCCCCTCCACAGAGAGTGGCTGGTAAATTCAAACCATGTGCCCTCAGATTGGCAGCACAGCCCCTCGGCACACGTGACTCCGTGGAAAATCTCCCGGAGGGTCTGCTACAAGCGGATTCCCACTCTATAGTACACAACAACATCAACAATGCACATGAGCAGTGGCAGTTAAAGTCCTTGGGGCAAAAGGTCTTCATAAGTTGGAGAATGCCTGTATTTTATTGGTTTTAAAAAATTGCTTATATGCTTTTTCTTGTTGACATTGTGACTCTGCCTTAAAGAGTACTCGTAACCCAAAGAATTACTGGTTTCATCTTTTATTTAAAATTCATATAATAAAAATGAGACAATTATTCCTAAGAGTCAGTGTTAGAGAACCTTTTCAAATTCTGACGTGAGATTCCTGCATGGAGAACCAGGAGTGAAGGCATTGTCTTGAATCTATTGTCCTCTCTATCTTAAAATCCCTAATGGAGGGAATATCATTCTGGAGCTGATCAGAAAGGAAGACATTTCTGGCTAGGAGTTCCTCTAATCAGGCTCTTGGGGCAATTGCCTGTTCACCTGCATACAGAGCGATTCCTGTGTCTCTGACTTGAAGGCCCCTGGGATGCCCTTGATTCCCTGTTTGGCAATAAGGTGCTGAGATTTCATCTCACTATTATAAATTATTCAACAAACATTCATAAGTTCTTCCTAGGAGGTTTGTACTAGTGCCTGTCAAGGCATTATGTGATACACAAAAAACAAAGACATGGTCCTGCCCTTCAGAAGTATAATCCAGATATCACATGCTACACTTCAGAACCCCTGCTCCATACCTGCTCCAGGATTCTGCAGGTACCCAGGCAGATGGCTCCATCAAATCACCTTGGGCCCTGATTTCCTTCTAACACTCTTCTCTATTTTGTTTCTTGCAGTTATACCTTTATCCCTGCCCTAGCATCTCACCAGACACAAGACACTATTTCTTCAGTATAATTCTTTCCCTTTCACACTCTCAAAATATCACTATGAAGCATCTGTGTGTGGCAGCATTTTGCTGAAAAAAATGAATAGCAGCAAGAGAAGTTTCATGGTGTTCCCTCGGCAAATAATCTAAAATTGAACATTGGACTCTTTTAAAAGTCTTTCAGTCATTTCTCTCAACTTAAATTCCAGATTTCTACTATGGGGTGGTTTTGTGGTGTTTCCCCCCTCCCTCTTTCTTCTTCTTTTCCTTGTTGCCTTTCAGCCATTCCACAAAGAAAAGTCATTGTTTTCCTCATACTTACAGATACTGAGCAATCCAGCCCTTTCCATTTCCAATTTATGAGCTACTAGGGCTTCTTCTCTTAGCTCTTTCAGGTGCTTCTCCAATTACTACATGCTCAAGGTGACAATGAACCACTGCTATGATCATTTTAAGGTTTTTTTCCTTATATATCTTCTCATCATCATGTAATTTGTAAAGTTATTATATATTCACTTGTTGTTAGGTGTCATCAAGCTGCCTGTGACTCATAGCAACCCTATATACAACAGCTCTGAAGTCTGCCCTATCCTGAGCCAGACTCAGTGACTTCAGCACACCTATACTCATAGCCCCAGTTACTGTGTCAATCCATCTCATCCAGGGTTTCCCTCTCCTGCTTTGTTCCTCCACTCTTCAGAGCATGATGTCCTTCTCCAAGGACTGGTTCCTCCTGGCCACATGCCCAAAGTATGTGAGACGGAACTTCAAAATCTTAGCCTCCCCAAGACAGACCTATTTGTTCAATTTACGGTCCATGGTATGTTTAAAACATTTCTCCAGCACCACAACTCAAAGGTAGCAATTCTTCTTTTGTCATCTTTGGTCATTGTCCAGCTCTCCGATGCATAGTAAGTATTGCAAAGACCATGAACTGGATCAGGTGCACCTTAGTCTTTAGACTGATATCATTGTTCTCAGGATGCTGGAGAGGTCCATGACAGCAGTTTTTTCCAGTACAATTTGTCTTTTGATATCCTGACTGCTGGTGCCAAGAATGTTGATTTTGAAACCAAATAAGCTGAAGTTGTTAATAACCTCAATCTTTTCTCCATCTATCATGTTGCTGCGAATTGGCCCAGTGATTAGAATCTTTGTCTTCTTGATTTTGAGCTTCAATCCAAACTGAAGACTATAATCCTTGACTTTCTTTTTTTAAAAATTATCATTAAATTTTATTAGTTTTAGTGAACATTTACAGAGATTTGGAGTTTTAATTCATTCATTGTTGCACTGTTTCTCTACCCTCCTCCCCAGTCCATTCTTCTCCCCCCCACCCGAATGTCTGTTTTAATTGTCCAATTGCCACAGTGCTTGTCAAAGCCAGTTCTGATTAATCTCCTTTGTCAGTGTGTCCCTTGCCATTCCCTATCATT
>NW_006399751.1:21097925-21110902 GCF_000299155.1 Elephantulus edwardii | reverse complement strand
CCTGGCAACATGTCCAAAGTATGTCAGACGAAGCCCCAGAATCCTTGCCTCCAAGGAGTAGCTTGGTTTAATCCTCTCCAAGATGAATCTGTTAACAGTGAATATAGTCACCTATAATTGAAATAACATCTTCTCCCATTTTCCTTACAGCGATTGTAGGCCTAGGAAAAACTTGGAAGAAGAGCTTATTCAGTGAATTATTTAATCCCATCCATGAGGTCCAACCAGGGTGAAGTCCGTCCTTCATTGTGTTCCTATGCAAAGTAGGCGCTCAGCCCACACTTACCACTTTGATGAGCTCACACTCCCCAGGAGAGTTGCAGTGGCATCGGATGCTTTCAGCTTTTCTTTAAGTTCTCAGCCTCACACAATGCACACATTATCTAGTGCATACTGCATTCTAGCTATCATTTCAGGGCAGTATTAATTTGAAAACAGGTATAGTCATCTGGCTTGCATCCCCTTCACAGCATTCTCATTGACATCGAAAGCAAACCAGCAAGGTTCTGGCAAAACATCTTGACTTTGCAGACTGTTGGTGCTGTTCTCGTTGCAGACTGTGGTTCTGTGGTTGCCAATATCCCCAAGATAGGATGAACTTTTGACTCTGGGCACAGCACAAAGCCTCAAGCTGTTCCCAGCAGGGGTGAAGAGCTTGGACAGAGTTAAGTACTTTAGCGGCTTTTGCTGATACTTTAAGGCAGATTCACCTATATTTGCATCAGTGGGAAGGGTCTGTGTGGAAGAAGAATACAGAGCTGCCAAAGATCATGCCTTGTTTGGAATATGCCATCCAAGATCCCTGGGCATATAGTTATTGGAACCAATATGTAACAATTGTTTGCTTTTTAAATTTTCTTTAAATAAACTCTAGACACATTGCCAGCAGCAATTGCCTCCTGTGTATTTTTAAAGCATCATGTCCTTGAAAGGAATTTCACCTCTCTTACATACCCTGTTTATTTTCTCAGGTGAAATGATCTCTTAAAACCATTCAAACTTAATTAAATTACTTGGTAGCACTGAAAAGCTTTATATTTGTATAGGGCACTGCTTTACTTCCAAAGTAGCTTTTCAATGAGAAAGGTGACTGTGATATAGCTGTTGACCTTAAAGATGAAATATTTGCCTTTCCTTGCTGTGTAGTTTCTCTGGAGAAAGTTGTGCTATTTTCCTGGCTCTTCAGTGAAATATGATGCTCCCTCCAACAGGTAGAGTGCTTTGGATTTTAGATCATCAATGTCACCGGTGTCCTTCCTTCCATCACCCACTGCCTTGTATGTTTGAAAGCCAGGACAGTAGAGCTGCTGGTACTGTTTGAGCAGATTTCTTTGTTGTCTTCCAGACTCGTTTTGAAAAATGTAAGAATTGCTACTCAATAAAAAATAAAATAATGGTTGTGCTTCATTTTCGTGTTGGTTCTGAGCCTCTAGCTGTGTGCATGGCAGTATGCTCTGGAGGAAGCTTTTAGGAACCTCCATCATTTCTTTGTGACCCAAGCTGCTGATCTGTTAATGTCCTGAGACTGGGAATGAATAGCCCTTGTAATTCCTGTTCTAGTGAGGGTGCATTCTGACTTTCCCTTAACTGAGAAGGACATCTTAACGACGACAGTGTTTTCCAATATTGTTCTTCTGTACATAACAGCAGAAACACCTTCGATTAATAGGCTCCTTGCTTTTCAAAAAGAGAAAGCATTGTATGTGTTACTTTAGAATACTATTCAAAAACTCTGGTCCATTATGATGCATATGGTCCGGTTATGATTTTCTTTTCTCTCCATCCCTTCCTATTTCATTCACTCAGTAAATTAATCATGTTATCATCCTTGAATGTCTTAATAATGTGGGTTTTTTTTTTCAACACACATCTCTTAAGTATCATCTAAGTGTAGCACTATGTAGAAAAGTTGAATCTGGCTTCTATCAAAAAACAAACAAAAAGGAGACTCACCAAAATGCAGAGGTTTACAAGCTGCAGAGAATCACTGCATACAGATGTGTAAGATTCAGAGTGGTGAAATACCTTACCACTGCATATTATTTTATAATTTCCAAATTATTTCCACCTAGATCAAGTGATTTCATTTATATTCTTGCCACTGATAAAGTTGGGACTAGTATCCACACCTTATGCTCCTTTTTCTTTGTTTTCCCCAACTTACCATATTTATACCAATCACATTTTATTTAACATTGAAAGTGCAGGTGAAGGATGCACTGTCTTTTCTGATGACTGGCTAAGGAGTATGTAAGAATATTTTCTTGCACTGTAGTAATCCCTCTGGGCCACCACAGTTGTTCACTCTGGTGTTTCTTTTGGCGCTTGTTTACTTCAATCATCTTGAGAGCAATTGGAAAGGGGGCAGATTGTGATTAGAATGCTCGTTGAGAAATGAAGGTTGCCAGACTGCATTTCTGATAGGGATGACACAAGAGACAAAAAGAAAAAAAATTCTGAAAGATGCTAGTAACTAACACTCAGAATATGTAAAAAAGAAATATCTTCTTTTGAAGATTCAGTTAATTTAGTTTGAAGAAGAGACACGTCAATATGGAGCAGATTGCACTGGCTATTTAACCCACAAAAAGAGAGAAAATTCTATAGCCCAAATAAACTTTACTCTGAATTACAACCTGTTTGGCTTCTTTGAGTTCTGAAATTCTATGATTCTAATTATGTTTGCTGTGAATGTGTGTCCCAACATATCTGACACAAAGGCCACGAGGCTGCATCTATGAAGCTCCAGATAAAATATAGATATGAAAACAGCTAGTTAAAATGATATACCTAGAAAGTAAAACCAGAAATTAGTTTAATGTTTCTGAATTTTGTTTCTTAGTTCACTTTGAGTTGAAGAAATACAATCTTGGAAAAAAGAAGAGTCACATAGACAAATCAATGCTTGGTAAGATAAAGTAATGGAGTAAGAGCAACCTGCTGTTCTACATTGAGTAGATAAACAAACTTAGATAACCTAAAATGATTATATTTGGCGATATTTTTCCCCAGTAAAGAGTTTTCATACTTGTTACTTATTTTATTTTCTGAATGTTTTGGTGATATGTTGTTGTTGTTGTTGTTGTTATGTGCTGTCGAGTCGCCTGTGACTCATAGCGATCCTATGTACAACAGCCTTAAACCCTGCTCTATCCTGTGCCAATCTCACTGTCTCCGACACCCAACCCAATTACCCCAGTCACTGAATAGAAGGTCTTCCCCTCCTGCGCTATCCCTCCACCCTCCCAAGCATGACATCCCTCTCCAAGGACTGGTCTCTTCTTGCAACATGTCCAAAGTATGTCAGACGAAGCCAATGTATTATCAGTATGTCTTGAACCAAAGCTTGATAAAACATTTTTTGTTCTTTTTCAAAACACCCCAGTGACACAATGCATTCAAACCAATGCAAAAGCTCATGATGGCCAGTTCTTAACAGGAGGGCTTCTCCATTCTCTGCTGGACATTTAAAATCTGAAGAGAGAGCTTTAACTAGAATCTGCAATTCCTTGCAATCCAATTGGTTCCCGCTCATACTGACCCTCCCTCAGGTTTCCAGTGTGTAAATTGTAGTAGAAGGAGATTATCCGTTTTAGAGGAAGAAAAAAGTTGCAGATTCTGACCATTGGAGATGTAGCTTTTTGTTCAATAGTGCAACACACAACGGACTATTTCAACAGAGCAATACATAAGCATATTACCTTGGTGTTTCAACAGTTAAGCATTCAGCTGCTACCCTAACAGAGCATTTGGACATTCAAATCTGCCTAGGATCTCTGCAGGACAAAGAACTGCCAATCTATTCCCATAAAGACTATCCTTGTTGCTATAATGTACCTTCAAGTTGGAGTGGTCTTATAGCTGATCCTCCAGCAGGTTTTCAGAGGCTGCAAATCACACTGGAGGAATTTATCCATCTTTCTCCAGTAAAGTAGCTGATGGATTCCAAACACTGGACTTTGGGATGGCACGGCAACTCCTTAATGCTAGGTCATCAGTGTTTAAACCTAGCTCAGAAGTCAAGCTTGTTGCTGTTGAGTTGTGATGAACTCACAGCTGACCCTCCAGCAAGTTTTTGAGAGGTTGAAAATTGCATGAGAGGAGTTTATCTTTCTCTTGTGGAACTGTTGGTGGGTTCTAACTGCCAGAGAGGCATCCCTTTTTGGCAATCTCCTCTTGTGTAATTTACTACCTCTGAAAACCTACTGGAGGGTAGGCTATGAGTCAGCTCTGACTTTATGGTACACAACAACAATAACAGTGGACAACAAACCTTCAACAAAGAGATGAAATTCATTAAAAGGGGCAAAGGGGGCAGTCTCTAACCAATGATACTACCAAAATTGGCCTTTGCAGAAAATGGAAATAAGGCTTACACCATATTAAAAAGCTAACTTGGAATGAGTCAAGGAAAAACTTAAAACTATAAAGATAACAAAAGAAAAATTGGGTCAAACTGAGGAGCCTTATGCTATGGAATAAACATTGCTGTTGTCACATAGCATTAAGCCAAGTGCAACTCAGCAACTCTATGAACAACAAATCTAAACCTGGCCTGTACTGTGGCATAAACAAACTATCAAATACAACTGATGAACAATCAACTGATGCACAACCAACACAGATCATTGGAACATCCTCAAAATAAATCTTTATATGAATCCAAAGACTATTTCAAAAAAGTAAACAGAGAATGTATAGATTGGGAAAAATATTTGGCAGACACATTTGACAAGGGACTCATCTCTAAATTTGTGGTTAACTCCAACAGCTCAGCAAACAGCCCACTTACAAAATGGCAACAGAACACTAATAGACACTTCACCAAAGAGAACATTCAGATGACCAACAAACACACGGATAAATGTTCAAAATCATTGACTATTGTTGTTGTTTGGTGCCATCAAACTGAATTTGGCTTATAATTACCCTATGAGCAAAAACTAGTATAGAGATATAATTTAAAACAACAATGAGGTATCTTCTTATCCCAGAAAGAAGTAAAGTTGAATAATACATTAAACAACAAATGCTGGTGAAGTTGTGGAGATTTTTGAACTCTCATACAGTGCTGTTAGCAATGGAAAATGGTACAACCAGTATTGGAAGCAGTTTGATGCTTTCTTAGAAAGTTCGAGATAGAAATATCATTTGATCCAAACTCCCTCAGTTGTTGTTGCTATGTACCATTATGTCAGAACACACTCAAAGTTGACCAGTTGGTGGGTTTTCAGAAGCAGTAATTTGCACAGGAGGAAAATGGAATGCCTTACTGTCTCTTATGGCACAACTGATAAATTCAAGCTGCATGTCTTTGGGTTGGCTGCACAGCTCCTTACCACTAAGCCACAGCCACAGGGCTCACTCCAATCCTCTACTAGATATGTATCCCAAAGATATAAAAGAACTGACATACTTATACACACGTTAATTGTAGCAATATTTAGAACAACTAAGAGCTAAAACCAATAGGCAACATCTTGATAGATGGAGAAAAGATAGTAACATAGCAACTGTCAGTAACTTCATCTTACTTGGATGCACAATCAACACCCTTCATAGCCAGAAGTCAGGAGATCAGGAGATGTACTGCACTGGGAAAGTCTACAATCAAGAACCTCGGCAAATTTTTGAGGAGAAATGTTGCTACTCTAAGGACCAAGGTGCACCCAATTCAGGCCTCATTACCCCCCCCCCCCCCAGTTACTTACTATGTTGCTGAGGGCTGGAAAACAAATAAGGAAGACAGAGAAGAATTGATGGCTTTAACCATGATGTTGGAGAAGAGAACTGAATATTGCATGGTTACCAAAAGAACAAACAGGTATGTATGTCTTGGAGAAATTTCTTGGAGACAAAGATGATAAAGCTTCCTTTCACATACTTTGGACATGTTTCTAGGTGAGACTGCTCCTTGGAAAGGGACGTCATACTGGGAAATGTGGAGGGAGGAATAAAGAGAGGAAAACTCTCACTGAAATAGATTGACACAATGATTGCAGAAATGGTCTCAAGTGTACCAGTGATTATGAAGATGGCACAGGTTCGGATCTATTGTTCACAGGGTTGCTATGAGTCATTCTTAATTCAATAACATCTAACAGCAACAATAGTTAGAAACAATCCAAGTCCCCATCAGTGGACAGATGACTAAGGCATTTTCATAAAATAGATATTATGAACCAACAAAAATTCTCAAGAATTTTTAGAATACTGTACAAGGTAAATGACACTAGAACATATTATGTTGAATGACATAAATCAATCACAAAAAAATACAGTAAAAGACCACTGGTATTAAGAGTTAGGTTCAAACACAGATAGAATCAGTGTAGGAGGGTTAACAGCAATGAGAAGTGAGGCAGAAGGGAACAAATCATGTTCATTTAAAAAAAAATTACCTTTTCTCGAAGTCATCACAGTGGTTTCTCTATGGTGGCAGCAGTCTCCCACTCCCCACTGCTAAAACAGTCCCTTCTAATTTTCTCGGAGAGTTTTCCTCCAAATAAATAATAAAGCAAAGTGATGTTGAATGAAAGAGAAAAGAATAAAAGAAAAGTGGATGGTTAAAGGAAGAGGCATACCCTCCCTGAGATGAAATGACATAACGACTACCACCACAGGCTTAACTTAGCAGAGATTGTGAGAATAGGGCAAGGTCAGGAAAGTTTTTGATCTGTTGTACAGTCTATGAATAGTTAACTGGATGACAATAACACCACCACAGAGGTTTATAAATAGGTGTTACTTTTCAAAATCATAAAATATTACTATTGTTGTTGCATTATAATATTAAAGGTATTTTAGTATTGAAGTGCTCTTTTTTTTAACTGAAATTTTAATCAAAATTTACAGAGACTTTTGATTTACATTCATTCATTGTTGCACATTTTCCTCCCTGCCCACCCCTCTCCCCAGTTCGCTTTTCGCTTTGAAAAGAAAAAAAAAATTCTTTCATTGTTATACCACCCTCTCCCCCCAGTCCACTTTACTATGCAACTCTTATTATGGACTCTTGTCATAAAAATAATATGTAATCATATATTCCTTTTAAACATGTCTCTCCCTCATCTGTTTCAATGCAGTATACATTATTTATCCCATCTTTTCTTACATTGCCCCAAACCCCGATGTCAGCCTTGTTGTACAACTATGTAATATTTTGTCCTTTTGTGACTGAGATATTCCACTCAGCATAATGTCCTGCAGGGTCACCCATTTTGCATAATATTTCATGAGTTCCTTGATGTTCAATGCAGCATAGTATTCCACTCTGTGAATACAACACAGCTCTCTATCCATTTGTTTGTTGATGGGCACTTGGGTTGATTCCAACTCTTTCCTATTGTGAACAAAGGCACAATAAACATGGGTGTGCATATATCTACTTGGGTGGCAGTTCTGGTTTCTTTAGGGTATATTTCCAGCAGTTGAACTGCTGAGTAAAATGGCATTTCTATTTGCAACTTTTTGAGAAAGCCCCATGCTGCCTTCCAAAGTGGTTGTACCATTTTACATTCCCATCAACAGTGAATAAGGGTTCCAGTTCCTACACAAACCCACCAGCATTAGTTGTGTGCTGCTCTGTTGAATTTTGCTAATATGACTGGGGTGAGATGATATCTCATAGTTGTTTTGATTTGTATCTCTCTGAGAGCTAGGGATTTTGGACATTTCATTTGTTTGTTCGCCATCTGAATGTCTTTGGTGAAGTGTCTTCATATCCTGTGCCCATTTTGCAATTCGGTTGTTTATGTTTATCTTATGGTGGTGTTCAAGTGTTCCATAAATTCTAGATAGAAGACCCTTATCAGACATGTCATTACCAAAGATATTTTCCCAGTCTCTGACTTCCCTTTTTACCTTTTGGAGAAGTTTTTGGATTTGCATAAGAATTTGATTCTTAGAAGGTCCCATTCATCTATTTCATCCTCTCCTGGTTGTTGATTTTACAGGATGCTTGGAATACTGTTCATGTTGTGGATAAGGGAATCTAGAGTTCTTTCAAGCTTTTCTCTAATTAAGTTTATAGTCCTTGGTTTTAATCATAAGTCCTTGATCCACTTTGAGTTCGGTTTTGTGTATGGTGTGAAGTGTGGGTCTTGCTTGAGTTTTCTGCAGATAGTTTTCCAATTTTGCCAACACTATTTGCTAAAAGCTTAGAGGCAAGAGTGGCATCCACTCCCACAATAGCTTGCCTTTGGAAACCCTATGAACCTGGAGAAAAGATGAAAGTTATACAGGAGTTGTCCAGGACTTTCGTTCATAGGGTCGCTATGAGTTGTCTGCGACTCGACAACACTTAACACCACTGCTGCCACCACCACCACCACCATTTGTTAAAAAGGCTGTCATTTCCCCACTTAACTGATTTAATTTCCTTGTAAAAAATCAGGTAGGTGGGCTGATTTCTGGGTTCTCAATTCTATTCTATTGATCTATGTGTCTGTCATTGTACCAGTACCACACTGTCTTAACCACCATGGCAGTGTAGTAGGATTTGAAATCAGAGAGTGAGATGCCTCCTACCTTTTTTCTCTTTTTAAGAAGTGCTGTTTTAATATTTATTATGCATATATGTGGATAATACATACATTAGAGAGCTTGCAGGGAGGTGTGTTATAAAGCCAAAATCCACACCTTTGTGGTGGCTTGAATCCACTAGTGACTCCATGGCAAAAAGATGGACAATCTCATCTCAAGTTGTTTTTGTATACCATCAAGTCAGAACTGGTTCACAGCCTATCCTCCAGCAGGTTTTCAGCGATAGTAGTACAGGAGGAAATTGCCCATCTTTCTCCTGCAGAGTAACTGGTAGATTCGAATCAGGTACCTTTGCATGGGAAACACAACTGACATATTTAGAAATGCAATGGAAAGTCAGCTATGGGTTGGTGGTGAGTTGGTGGCAATGAGTGAGTGTGAGTGGATAAAGATTAAAAAAAATGGCTGATATTAAGTAGAAACCTAATTGTTAAACAGAATTTTTATTTCAAAACAGATTTATAAAGGGAATTCCAAAATCTGAAACTGTTTGTGCGTATAAATTGTTGTTGTTGTTGTTGTTGTATTGAGTACCATCGAGTCATAACCAATCCATATAGCTGATCCTCCAGCAGGTTTTCAGAGATGCTTAGTTGCCCGTTCTCATGTGGAGCAGCTGGTGGATTTGAACTGCACACCTTCAGGATAGCAGTGCAATTTCTTACCACTAGGCTACCAGAGTGCCAAAACACATAGTGTCTTGGATAGTATTGGAGATACACATATGAGTAGATGCCTCTTCTTGTGACTGTCTTTTTCTCCCTGTATCTTTATGTCTTTTCTTTTACAAGGAATTTCCATTTAAATGTGATTACAACCCTTTTCACTATAGTGTGACCAAATTTAAAACTGAGGAAGATCATATTTCTAAACAGGGTCACACCTCCAGCTGCAGATGTTATGTTATGACTTAAATACATCATTTTGGGAAACATAGTTCAATCCACAACAGTGGCCAGTTGTATCCTGGCTCTTAGAGTTTAAACCAAATGGGGCAAAATTGACACAATTGGTGCACCTGTTGCCAGCCTTGGTGTGGTGTTTATTTTCAGTTAGGGAATATCCTTCCTGATAAAGATTAGGTATTTACACAGAGAGTACCTGTCCTGGTTTATAAGATGCATGATTCTCAGTTTGTTTAGCCACTGACCTCCAACTTGATTCAAAAGAAGTAGCATTCATTGCAGAATGAGAAATTATTCCTCTCTGGTTCAACCTCAGCCTTGGGCCTGTTGCTAGATAAAGGATTGCTGGGTGGGCCTGTTTATATGCACAGTCGTAGAGGCTTGAACTTCCAGAAAGTACTCTCTTAATCATTTTGCGCAGGCCCTTAACCTGACAGAGCCAAGAGCCCCAAAGGGGAAAAGCCAAAGGCTTATCTGTTTTCTGCTAACATCTTAAGGGATTTGGTTCCTGTTTGGGCTTCTGTGTTCTGCTGAGTCCTATCCCTTGTCCCGTTTTCCACTCTCCCCCTGGTTTGTTGAATGTAAAGACTAATTGATGAAAGCCACGTAAGTTATCATCCTTCCTAAATGAGATTCTGAAACACTTCACTTAATTTTCTTTCCCTTGCAGCATTCTGACAACCTCTCTATCTTGCTTCTATCTCTTTTCAGCTTTATTTCCTTTCACAGGCCCTTTCTCAGTCCCCCCTCCCTTTTGACAGCCTATTTAGTACCGTGCTCTCCTGAGTGGAGAGAGAGTTGTTCAGCAGAGTGTCACGCTGTAATGGAAACTGGGTCCCACGGGTGCCCACTGCCTGTCCCTGAAAGCTTTTTCATCTTGTCCCTTGTTACCCCAGAGAATAATTACTTCAAAGACCAGTCCCACTGCCTGGTATTTCAGTTTATCTCATTACCTCGGTTTTTGCCAAGCCCGCCAGTGATGCCAGAAATCAAATCAAGGTTGCTGGCAGTATTGCCTGCCTAGCATGTTCAGCCTCTCCACTGCCCCACTCTCTAATGTTCCCTGATTGCAAACCCTGTCATCATCTTCTTTGAATTAGCTGCGTCTCCTGAAATGGCATAATGGCCTTGCAGTGCTGGAGAGCTGATGTGGAGTCCTGTTTTAACTGTCTGTCAAAGCCGGGGCTAATGAATTCTATTAGCATATTAGCTTGCCAGCTTTGGGAGTCCAGAAGGAGCCAGGCAGCCAAACGCAGTTGGCAGAGCAGAGCTGCAGTTCTTCAGAGAGCTCCTTGGCAATTGTGGCACTGGAGACTCCAGACATGTTAATGTACAGACACGAGGACATGTGCATAACTAGAAACGTTATTTGTTGCAATATACATCAGCATTAGAAAATGGGATGAAGCCTGAGACTTTTTGACCTTGGGGCCCACCTCAGGCATTTTAAAGAATATAACGGCTTTGGGAATATCCCAAGGCACTCATAATCTAATTTTACCTTCTTTTTGGAAATTAGAATGCATGGAAACAAAATATACTTCCCATATATCTTCCTTTTTTTAAAGATGGCTTGAAATATTCATCTGACATTAATTTTACTTTACTGTGATGGTCAGAGATTGGCCTCATTACTTTAATAATTGACCACTGTTCTTCCAGCCGCTTGTTGAGAGTAGATGGAAGCTTAATAATCAGGACACCTTTTTTCTTGATTGACAAAAAAATTCAACTCCTCACCATAGGAAAAGACAGACTTGTTAATAACAGGAAAACACCCATCTTTTTAGCAAAGAGAAAATTGAAGTGGATATATATTCACCACTGATTTTACATTAGTGTTTAGGATCAACTTTCTCTAAGTGCCGGTACTACAGTTGCTAGGCAACCTGTGCTGATTGCTGTATCCAATATTCAACTCTTACAGGTATGCGTAATGGGCATAATCTTCCATTTATTTTGAGATTAATTAAAAAAAGTGTGGTTTGAAATATTTTACTTTAATAAACTTTTAAATATTACAGCAGAGTATTAACACTAGGCATGTGATAGACATAAAATCTCAGAAAAGTTTCTTCAAAACAGCATTAACTTGTGGTTATGACTAAAATATTCTGTCCACCAAAATAACTTTTGCATATATTTACAAATTAATTAGCATTATCCTCAAAGATACGATGCAAAGCTGTGTGTTTCTGAGTAAAGGATTGCAGACAGAGCAAATGTAATTATAAGGTCTGCAATTGGAAGCTGCGTCTCTGTTCATGAGTCTATTGCCTCTGTATTGAAAATGTTCACTTCTCAATCTTTACTGTCAATGGAAAAATAGATGTGAAGCAGATGTGGCATGCAATTCTAGCATGGTTTATTTTGTAAAGGTGGTCCACATAATAGATTATATCATGATATGTTTTCATTCAAAGATCATGTTTCTTAAAAAGATCTTTCTACCTTTTTTTTATACTGGTTTATTTACAAAGTTCATATACATTGCTCCATCCATCAAATTGTGCAACCCTATGGTTAACCACCCCTGCCCCCACTCACCCTCACCTCTCTGCTCCAGCTTCCATCCTCATACTCATTCTACAATAATAAGCTTATACAGTGTTTGTCCTTATGGGACTGAGTTAGTTAATTTGGCATAATGCTCTCCAGTCTCTCCCAAGTTAAGTAGTCAAAAATCCTTGCTTCGGTGTGCTACATAGTATTCCATTATGAGAATGTATCCTATTTTCTCAATCCATTCTATTGTAGTTGGACATTTGGGCTGTTTCCGTGTTCTTGTAATGGTGAATACTGCTATGAACGTTGGTTTAAAAGTCTTTGTGCCTCAGTTCTCATTTACTTGGGGTATATTCCAAGCAGTGGAATAGCTGGGTTATATGGAATTTCTGTGTTCAGCTTTCTGAGAAAACACTAAGCTGCCTTCCAGAGTGTTTGTACTATTTTACAATCTCACCAAGAGTGTATTAGTTCCTATCTCACCACATTCTCTCCAACATTTATTACTTGCTCTCCTGTTAAACTTTGCTACTGCTACTGGAGTGAGATTAGTATCTCATTGCAGTTTTGATTTTCATCTCTCTTATTGCTAGTGATTTGGATCATTTCTTCATGTGTCTGTTGGCCATAAGAATATCTTTCTCTGTGAAAATTCTTTCCATGTCTTTTGTTCACTTTTTAATTGGGTTATCAGTCTTCTTATTATGGAGGCCTTATTGTTGTTGTAGTTGTTATTGTTATGTGCCATCAAATCACCTGTGACTCATAGCGACCCTATGTACAAGAGCCATAAACGCTGCTCTATCCTGTGCCAACCTTGCTTCTCCGACTCACTCATTCCCACCACTCCAATCACAGAATCTATCCATCTCATTGAGGATCTTGCTCTCCTGCACCATCCCTCCACTCTCCCAAACATGTTGACCATCTCCAAGAACCGGTCCCTTCCTGAAACATGCCCAAAGTATGTCAGATGAAGCTTCAGAAACCTTGACTCCAAGGAGCATTCCAGCTTCACCCTCT
>NW_006399751.1:21088646-21097185 GCF_000299155.1 Elephantulus edwardii | reverse complement strand
ATCTAACATTAGCTATAATATCCCTAGTACCACGACTTCTTCTAAATCCAGCCTGCACATCTGTCAATTCTCTGTTGACATATTGCTCCAAACTGTTGATATGAAACCCTTGTTTGAAGTGGTATTGCCAAATGTTTTTTACTCAATCAGTAGGTTTTCTTTTCTCTCTGCTGGAAAAAAAATTTGGTGCGCACAGGGATTTAATTTTTAGAAGGTCCTATTCGTCAGTTTTATCCTTTCCAGATTCTCCATTTCTGGCTGTATTTGACACAGACTATGCCATCTAAACTTGATCCCAGTTTGTCTTTAATGAACTTTATGGTTTTGGGCTTTATGCCCAGATCTCTGATCCACCATTAATTAATTTTTGTGTATGGTGTGAGATGTATGTTTCAGTTTTATGCAGGTAGCAGTCAAGTTTTGCCAGCACTTTGTTTAAAAGGTTGTTATTTCCCCATTTGATAAGTTTTATTTCCTTGTCAAATATCAATTGATGATAGATAGCTGGGTCTATTTTTGGGTTCTCAATTCTGTTCCATCAGTCTATGCACCTGTCTTTGTATCAGTACCATGTTGTTTTGATCACTACTACCATTGTTTTAAGGTCAGAGAGTATTATTCTTCCTACTTAATTTTTGTTTTTCAGAAGTGCTTTGTTTATTCAGAATCTCCTTTCCTAATAAACTTGATAATTTCTCTTTTGATCTCCTTGAAAAATGAATTTGGTTTCTGTTTTGGGATTACATTGAACACATAGATTGCTTTTGGTAGGGTTGTCATTTTCACAATATTGAATCTTACTATCCATGAACAGGGCATATTTTAGATTTATTTAGGTCTTTTATTATTTCTGCAGAAATGTCCTTTAGTTTTCATTGTACAGGGCTTTTGTGTCTCTTTTTAGATTTACTCCCAAGTATCTCAATTTTTGGTTGGCTATTGGTATACCAATTGACATATTTCAGCTAACAGATGCTGCCCTGGATGTGCTCACCAAGTTGTGCCAAGAAATCTGGAGAACAACCACTTTTGACCAACTGACTGGAAGAGTCCTATATTTGTTCCTATCCCAAAGAAAGGTGATCCAACAGAATGTGAAAACTATAGAACAATCGCACTGATTTCACATGCAAGCAAGATTTTACTGAAGATTATCCAAAAAATGACTGGAACAGCACATCAGCAGAGAACTACCAGAAGTCCAGGCTGGGTTTAGAAGGGGTCGTGGTACTAGAGATATTGTAGCTGATGTTAGATGGATCTTGGCTGAAAGCAGGGAATACCAGAGGAATGTCTATCTGTGTTTCATTGACTATGCAAAGGCATTTGACTGTGTGGATCATAACAAATTGTGGCTGACTCTGAGAAGAATGGGAATCCCAAAACACTTGATTGTTCTAATGCGAAACTTATACTTGGACCAGGAGGCAGTCGTCAGAACAGAGCAAGGGAACACTGCATGGTTCAAAACTGGGAAGGGCATACACCAGCGATGCATCCTATCTCCATACCTTTTCAACCTATATGGAGAACAGATTATCTGAGAGGCTGGGCTCTATGAGGAAAAATGTGGGGTCAAGATTGTTGGATGATTTATCAACAATCAGCGTTATGCAGATGACAGAACCCTGCTTGCTGAAACTGAAGAGGACCTGAAGAGCCTGCTGCAGAGTGTCAAGGACTGCAGCCTCCAATATGGATTGAGGCTCAATGTCAAGAAGACAAAGATTCTCACCACTGGGCCAATTGGCAACATCAGGATGGATGGTGAAGAGATTGAGACTGTACACAGCTTTAGTTTGCTTGGCTCCACAGTCCACACTTTTGGCACCAGTAGCTAGGAAATTAAAAGGCACATTGGTATGGGAAAATCTGCTGTTAGGGACCTCTCCAAAGTACTGAAGAGCAGTGGTGTCTCTCTGGAGACTAAGGTGCCTTTAATACAGGCCATGGTCTTCACAATCACTTGTTATGCATCAGAGAGTTGGACAATGACCAAGGAGGACAGAAGGAGAATTGATGCCTTTGAGCTGTGGTGCTGGAGAAGAGTACTGAGAATAGCATGGACTGCTTGGAAAACAAACAGATTTGTCCTGGAAAGGGTTAAAGCAGGTGGCTTCTTGGAGGCAAGGATTCTGAGGCTCCGTTTAACATACTTTGGACATGTTGTGAGGAGAGACCGGTCCTTGGAGAAGGACATCATGCTTAGGAGGGTGGAGGGACAGCATAGAAGGGGAAGGCCCTCTATGAGGTGGATTGATTCAGTGACTGAGATAATAGGGATGGGAGTGACAGATACAGTGCAATTGGCACAGGACAGAGCAGAGTTTAGGGCTGTTGTACATAGGGTCGCCATGAGTCGCAAGTGACTCGATGGCACATAACAACAACAACCACCTTGCTTTCTTGTAAAGGGTATTGCTCTCTTGGTTTGCTTCTCTTAGTTCTTTTTGTTACTGTAGAGGAATCCCACTGATTTTTGGATATTGACTTATATGTTGCAATTGGTCTGCTAGTTCTCACATTTGGTTTTTATTGTTGTTTTTGAGTCCTTGGGGTTTTCTGTGTACACTATCATATCATCTGCATATAACCATCTTTGCCAATCTGTATGCCTTTTATTCCCTTCTCTTGTCACATTGCCCCAGAAAATACTTCCAGTACAATAGAAGTGGTAACCTTGGGCACCCTTGACTGGTCCCTGTTCACAAGGAAAATACTTTTAGTCTTTCTCCATTGAGAATGATATTGGCTCTTGGTTTTGCACTATTTTGAGGAAATTTCTTTCTATTCCAATTTTGCTGAGGGTTTACCTTCTTGTTTTAGTTTTGCTTTTACTTGACTTTTCATTCATTTATTTAGTTGAAGTATTATTTGCTGAGGAAATAATGCAAGAAGCTGGGATCTACGAAGAAGAATGTGGCATCAGGATTGATAGGAGACTTATCAATAACCTTCATTATGCGGATGACACGACCTTGCTTGCTGCAAGTGAGGAGGACTTGAAACACTTCCTACAGAAGATAGAGGACTCTAGCATTCAATACAGATTGCATCTCAACATGAGGAAAGCAAAAATTTTCACCACTGAACCAACAGAAGACATCATAATAGATTAAGAGAAGATTGAAACTGTCAAAAACGTCATCTTATTATTTGTATCTAAAATCACTACATTTGGTACCAGCAGTCAGGAGATTAAGAAACTTATTACCCTGGGAAAATCTGCAGTCAGAACCTCTCCATATTACTGAGGTCCAGTGATGTCAGTTTGAACACTAAGCGGTACTTGATTCTGTCTATGTCCTTTTAAATTACTTGTTATGCTACTGAGAACTTGACAATGAATAAGGATGACAGAGAAAAAAAAATCTATGCCTTTAAACTAGGGTATTGGAGAAGAGGACGGAATATTGTATGGTCTGCCAAAAGAACAAGCAGGTATGTCCTGGAGAAGGTGCAGCCAGGGTTCTCCTTGGAAGCAAGGATGGCAAACTTTTGTCTTGCAAATTTTGGGCATGTTGCTAGGAAAAGTTATTTTTTAAAGAAGAACATTATACTCACAAAGATGGAAGTAGGATGAAGGAGAGAAAGACCTTGAACCAGGTGGATTGACACAGTGACTGCAGCAAAGGGTTCGAGTATATCAGAGATTGTAAGGTTGGCACAGGATAGGATAGAGTTCAGATCTGTGTTCATAGAGTTCTGTGAGTCATACTTGACCACACCTAAAACAATATTAGTTACTTTTCTTTCTTAAGAAAGAAAATTTCATTTGGGGAAAGTGGTGTAAATCCATTATTAACTTGACCCTTTGAAAGCTGAATGAAACAAACAAACAAAAATCCTCAAATTCATTACCATCTGTCAGTATTAACTACTGGCTGATTTTTGTTGGCTTTCTTAGGCTGTAAATTATGCAGAAGATTGTTCACCTTTCTTCTGAGGAGCTGCTGGTGGATTTGAACATCTAGCAAGGTGTGGCTTTCATATTAACGATGAAACTCATTGTAGACTAGGTTCATCAGAGCTCTCTGTGGAAATTGGGAATAAAACATAGCTTATAATGTAAACTGAAGATTGTGGTTAACACAAGTGGTTGCTTACTTAACAGTAAATCCACTTGTATTTCCCTACTCACCATATTTCTTGCTTTAAGACTTTGATTTTAATTGTATTTTTGTTCTTCGAAGAAGCTGGATCTCATCCAGTTCCTCATCAGGATGGATCTTGATTAGTGTACAGCTGAGCTAATCACTGTAATTCCAGTTCCCTTTAAACTTGGATTGGTGTAGGACTGAGTATGTGATGTGCTTCTTCTAGGCAAATGTAAGGAAAATATTTGAGGCTTCTGGAGTTATTTTACTCTTTCTTTCCTTTTGAAGATGTAGGACAAAGGGATATGCATTTCTCATTCAGGCATTTGGATATGGTGTGACTACATTGATGCTTGAAGCTGCTGGGTCAAATTATGACTACAGAGGAGGCAAATAGAAATAAACATCTGATAAAAGATAAGGAAGATGTCATTTTTGAGTTACTGAATTAATCAATCAATGGAGATTTGGATTTCCTGTTATGTGAAAGAATTATGTGAGATATTATGTGAGATAATACACATTTTAAATAAAATTTTTATTTTATACTGGTTTAGTTACAAATTTCATTTACATTGTTTTTCGCAGCGGATCTTTCCCATACCTTTCAATTATGTGACCCTATGATTACCTCCCCCCATCCTTACCCCTCTGCTCCTACCCTGTCCCCCTTAGATCCTCATACATGTTCTACTAGTTATTTATCTCTATAATAATGGTATTATACAGTATTTGTCCTATGGGACTGAGTTAGTATACTTAGCAAAATGCCCTCCAGTCCCTCTCAAATTAGGTAATGATTTCCAGAATCATTGCTCTTGCATGCTGCATAGTATTCCATTATGTGAATATACCATAATTTCTGAATTCATTCAATTATGGTTGGATATTTGGTCAGTTTCCATGTTCTTGTGATGGTGAATAATGCTGCTATGAACATTTTCATGGTTGTGTATGAAAATATTCCCATTTGTTTTGTACAAGATAAAAACTTACCATCTTCCTAATCTTAGGGATGATTTAAGTGAAGAAGGATGTTTCTTATTTCTCAGGCACCCCATTCTCTTCATTAAAATTTCAGACAATGTACAATATGTTTTTATACTCAAGTTGACAGCCCCTAACAGTAACAACAAGGTAGACAAACCTCTCCTCCAGTCAGAGTGAAAACACAATACAAATCCCTATCATCAAAGGTCATTTAAAAAGACTAAACTCTATTGTTTTTGAATGGAGGGCAAGCGAAGAAATGCATGTTTGACTGCAAAGTAGAGGAAGATGATGGGTAAAGTTAAGAAGGAAAGATAGAACTTAATGCCTATTTTAAGCAATAAAGCCTGCTAATAATGCACTTTCATAAAAATGTGTTGGCTCCTACAGTGTCAGTTTTCTGCATAAGTGTCTGCAAGTCATGAACAGAATGTTATAATGGAGTACAACCGGATGCTCAGTCTGATAACATGGCTGCTAATTATCAGAGAATGACAACACCAGATGAATATAGTGTAATAATCAGAGCTTCAGTGGGGAATAAAGCTGTATTGCTCAGAAGACCCAAACAGACTCATTGCTATAAATGGTCCTGAATTGGAGGATGGAAAAATGGTACATGCACTTAGAGGACAGAGTCTCTCATAACTGCCCCTCTTTATACTGTCACACTGAATTGTGTACAGTTCTCATATTACAATGCCATCTACACTTCATACATTTTGTCAGGGCTGTAACTATATAGGTTGTCCTGCTTTCTTTGTTTGCTGCCTAAATTTTAGTTATTCTTCAGACATTTCATGCCCCAAATACCTAAACTATTTCTGAATTTAAGAGCTCTTTCCTAATCTTAAGAGCTGTGGTGACTTATCATCAAGGAATTGCACTGCTAACCCAAATGCTTTGAATCCATCACCTGCTCCATGGGATAAAGATGGACAATTATGCCCCCTGTGCTCTGCTACCTCTGAATACCTGCTGGAAGGTTAGCTATGAGAGGTTCCTACTCGAGGGTACTCAACAACAGCAATTTTAAGAAAGAGTTAATAAACCAGTTCTACTACTCATATGCTATATACTTCTTCACCCATTACTTCGTTTGGTTCATGTTTCTTTCTGAAGTCTTGGGTCTTATTCAGAGAAGGACCTATAGTTTGTGGGGTTTTTTTTTAATGAAATTTTATTTTAATTGTGATTTTAATGAACATTTACAGAGAAGTTAGATTTTCATTCATTCATTGCTGTACATTTTACCCCTCGCACTTCTTTCTCCCTCCGTCAGTTCACTTTTTTAAAGTATTCATTTATTGTTGCACAATTATCTACCTCCTGCCCCATCCTCAGTCCTCTTTACAATTATATATCTTTTATTCTTGGCTGTTGTCATACATAGAAAACCTAATCATATATTCCTTTTAGACATTTCTTTCTTTCATCTGTTCCAAAGCCATCAATGGTCATTATCTATCCAATCTTACCCTATTCTCCCCTCAATCCCCCATGTCAGACCTGCTTTGTAACAGTGGTGCTTTGTGGTATTTGTCCTATTGTGACTGAGATATTTTACTCAGTATGATGTGCTCCGGGGTCCCTCATGTTGTGTAATGTTTTACAAGTTCATTGTTTTTCAGTATTGCAAAATATTCTATTGTAAGAATATATCATAATTTTTCTATCCATTAATCTTTTGATAGGAACTTGGGTCAGAGCTATTGTACATAGGGTTGCTATGAATTGCAAGCAACTCAGTGGTGCATGACAAAAACAATGACATCATGGTGACAGAACATAAGGGCTGCCTACTCTATGACGGACATTGCTACTCATAACAATGCTACATACAACAGCTCTGAAGCCTGCTCTATCTTGAGCCAATTTAATTGTCTCTGGCATGCCTACCCCCATTACCCTAGTCACTGAGTCAAACTATCTCATCCAGGGTCTTCCTCTCTTGTTCTGTCCTTCCATGCTTCCAAGCATGATGTCCTCCAAACACTTGTCTTTCCTGGCATGTGAGATGGAGCTTCAAAATCCTTGCCTCCATGGAACAGCCTGGCTTCATCCTTTTCAGGACAGACCTGTTTGTTCTCTTAGCAATACATGGTATTTTCAATACTCTTCTCTAGCCCTATAACTGAACTCAAATGTATTGATTCCTTTTCTTTCTTAGTCATTGCCCAGTTCTCTGATGCATAGCAAGTAATTAAGAAGACCATGGTTTGGATGAGGCACATCTTAGTCTCCAGACTGACATTGTTGCTTTTCAGTACTCCAGAGAGATCTCTGACAGCAGATTTTTCCATTGTACTTTGTCTTTTAAATTCCTGGCTGCTGGTTTCAAGAATGTTGATTGTGGAACCAAGTAAGCTGAAGCTGTTAACAGTCTCAGTCTCTTCTCCATCTATCATGATGCTGCCAATTGGCCCAGTGGTAAGAATCTTTGTTTTCTTGATATTGAGCTTTAATTCATATTGAAGACTACAGACCTTGACTTTCTGCAGCAAACACTTCAGGTCCTCTTCAATTTCAGCAAGGAAGGTTGTATCATCTGCAAAACACAAATTATTGATGACTCTTCCTCAAATCCTGATGCCACATTACTCCTCATAAAGTACAGTCTCCCAGATTATCTATTCAACATATAGATTGAAAAGGTATGGAGATAGAACACACCTTTCCTGATTTGAACCAAGCAATATTTCCTTGCTCTGTTCTGATGATTGCCTCCTGGTCCAAGCACAGGTTTTGCTTGAGCACAATTAAGTGTTCTGGGATTCCCATACTTCTCAAGGTTAGCCACAATTTGTTGTGATCCACACAGTCAAATGCCTTTGCATAGTCAATGAAACACAAATAGACATTCCTCTTGTCCACTCTGCCTTCATCTGAGATCTATCTAACCTTAGCTATAAAGTTCCTAGTGTCATGACTTTTTCTAAACTCAGCCCATATATCTGGCAGTTCTTGTTAATATATTGTTCCCATCAGTTTTAGATAATCTTCAGCAGGATCTTGATTGCATATGATATTAATGATATTGTTTGATAATTTCCACCCTCTATCAGATCACCTTCCTTTTTGGAATGGGAATAAATATGGACATTTTCCAGTTAGTTGGCCAAGTGGTTGCTGTCCAGATTACTTGGAACAACCTGGTGAGCATATCCAATGGAAATTCAATTGCAACATTATTGTTAACATTGAAATAAATCAAGCCTCATTGTTAGATAAATAAAATGCACTAGACTAGAAGAAACTTTGAAGATTGCACTGGAGCACAGAGAAGCCAAAGCACAAGGAAGAATTCAAGATACTAAAGAGCTGAACAGAAGATTCCAAAAGGCAGCACTGAATGACAAAGCAAAATATTACAATGAAATGTGCAAGGAGCTGGAGTCAGAAAATCAAAAGGGCCAAACTTGCTCAGCATTTCTTAAGCTTAAGGAACTGAA
>NW_006399751.1:21072754-21088546 GCF_000299155.1 Elephantulus edwardii | reverse complement strand
AAGAACAAATTTAAATCTCGAGTTGCTATAATCAAGGATGCTTTAGGCAGAATATTAAATGATCCAGGAAGTATTAAAAGAAGATGGAAAAATTATACTGAATCACTGTATCAAAAGGAACTGGCAGACACAGAAGAATTTAATGAAATAACATATGAGCAAGAGCCTATGGTGATGAAGGAAGAAGTTCAAGCTGCTTTGAATGCAATAGCAAAAAATAAGGCTCCAAGAATAGACGGACGGTATACCAATTGACGTATTTCAGCTAATAGATGCTGCCTTGGATGTGCTCACCAAGCTGTACCAAGAAATCTGGAGAACAGCCACTTGGCCAACTGACTGGAAGAGATCTATATTTGTTCCCATTCCAAAGAAGGGTGATCCAACAGAGTATGGAAACTATAGAACAATATCGATTTCACACGCAAGCAAGATTCTACTGAAGATTATCCAAAAATGACTAGAACAGCACATCAGCAGAGAACTGCCAGACGTCCAGGCTGGCTTTATAAGGGTTCGTGGTACTGGGGATATTGTAGCTGATTTTAGATGGATCTTATCTGAAAGCAGGGAGTACCAGAGGAATGTCTATCTGTGTTTCATTGATTATGCGAAGGCGTTTGACTGTGTGGATCATAACAAACTGTGGCTGACTCTGAGAAGAATGGGAATCCCAGAACACTTGATCATGCTAGTGCAAAACCTATACTTGGACCAAGAGGCAGTCGTCAGAACAGAGTAAGGAAACACTGCATGGTTCAAAATTGGGAAAGGCATAAGCCAGGGATGTGTCCTATCTCCATACCGTTTCAACCTGTATGCAGAACAGATTATCTGAGAGCTTGGCTCTATGAGGAGAAGTGTGGCATCAGAATTCGTGGAAGATCTATTAACAATCTGTGTTATGCAGATGACACAGCCCTGTTTGCTGAAACTGAGGACGACCTGAAATGCTTACTGCAGAGGGTCAAGGACTGCAGCCTTCAGTATGGATGGAAGCTCAATGTCAAGAAGACAAAGATTCTGACTACTGGACCAATTGGTGGCATCAGGATGGATGGTGAAGAGACTGAGATTGTTAACATCTTTATTCTGCTTGGCTCCATGGTCAACACTCTTGGCACCAGTAGCCAGGAAATTAAAAAAACGCACTGCAATGGGAAAGTCTGCTGTTAGGGACCTCTCCAAAGTACTGAAGAGCAATGGTGTCACTTTGGAGACTAAAGTGCATCTGATATAGGCCATGGTCTTTGCAATCACTTGTTATGCATCACAGAGTTGGACAATAACTAGGGAGGATAGAAGAAGAATTGATGTCTTTAAGCTGTGGTGCTTGAGAAGAGTATTGAATGTACCATGGACTGCCAAGAAAACAAACAGATTCATCCTGGAGAGAGTTAAACCAGGCTGCTCCTTGGAGGCAATGATTCTGGGGCTTCGTCTGACATGCCTTGGACATGTTGTAAGGAGGGAGAGGTCCTTGGAGATGGACATCATGCTTGGGAGGCTGGAGGGATGGCACAGGAGGGGAAGATCCTCTATGGGTTGGATTGATTCAGTGATCGGGGTAATCGGGATGGGTGTGTCAGAGACGGTGCGATTGGCACAGGATAGAGCAGGGTTTAGGGCTGTTGTACATAGGGTCTCTATGAGTCGCAAATGACTCGACAGCACATAACAACAACAACAACAACAACAGTCTTCATATCAAAGATTGTTGAACCAACTCACTTAGTGAATGATAATGAATTTGCAATCATGTATGCCCTCTTTCCCCCTTCCTGTATTGAGTGTTATCTAGTACGTTCAGGCAATGATAGTGATTTGGAATGAAATAAAGAAAGAAATGTTGAGATTTCAAAAATAATTTCTGCTTATGAGACCATAAAGAAAAAAGAAAAGTTAAAGTTAACAACTAATGTGAGATCTTTTGATTATCTATGAGATTTCACCTTTCTTTTCTCTGTAGCCCCATTAATTGAGATAATAGGAAAGTGAGAGCTGTGTCTATATTCACAGCTATGATTGGACAGAGTTCAAGGAACTTCTCTTTAGTTTGTAACCAGGAGCTCACAGTTTAGGTAGCTCAACTTGACCATTTCTTTCATTCTCTTTATTCTTAGGATGATCCCAGTAGAATATGACTTTGGTAGTATTTTTTTTTAAAGTCTTTGCAAAACAGCAAAGTAGTTAGATCTGGAAAGCCTATGAAATGAAAAAGGTAATCATGGTGCCCCAATACTTAACTGCCTTCTAAATCCATGGTAAATTTTTCCAGTGATTTTTAAACTCTGGAAGAATAGCAGACTCATTGATTTCTATAATTCATTTATTTAGAGATTTCTATTATCAACTGAATTTGATTGATGGCTTCATGACAAATAGCTATGTGCTCAGCATATACCAACACTGGAAATCCGCTCAGCCATGAACAATGTGTGAGATAGAGTTCTTGTATCCTTTTGCTGAGTTTGTACTTTGCTATTTGGGAAACAACTGATTGAGATTTCTTAAGGAAATTAGGTAAAGTGAAATTCTCACTTAATCCCCTCAAATAGAGAAAAAGAGAGAGAGAAAGATATCTGCATATGGCTCCTGGGAATTCTCAGTCTTGTCTTGAGCTTCTGAGATTCAGTGGCATTTAATTTAAAAATGATCCAGAACACAGAAGAGTCTCTTGGACAAAGTAGTAGTTGTATCTTTTGTGAGCTGCGAGAGTTATGTCCATCAGTCTGTTTCACTGAGACATGAGAATTGTAGGCAGTGGTGATACATCTTCATAAAAATTTAAAACAGAGCCTCATAAATCTTTTCAGATTGTTTTCTTATAAAGAGTTTTGATTCACAGCTTCCACATGGATGAAAATCAAGTGCATTTTCTATTTCAGGAAAATGGAAAGTCATTATATAAAACTCCAAGCCTGAGAACTTTTTGGCCATTGAACTGTTAACAACTTTAAATATTTTTCCCAGCTAATACTAAGCAGAGTTTGCGATGTCTACTTCAAAATACTCTTAATTTCTTTTTCTTAATTTTTTTCAGTCTATTAAGAAAAAACTTAAAAATTAAGACTATGAGGAAGGAATTAAAAATTATAAGTAAAACCATTAATCAGAAATTATTACTCTTCACATTTTAGCTAGTCACTTGTTTTAATGGAAAGCTATCAACAATGTTTAACAGTGATTATACAACTATTTTGAGCGAGTTACCTAAGATATACAAGGTAGTGTCGAGACTGAGTCCTGGCAATTAGGGACATTATGACCATTGGTCAAGTGTGTTCCTACACCAGGTACTAGACTTCCAGATTCTTCTCACTACTGTGGGATAAGAAATAAAAGCTTCATTTTCATCTGCTGCAAAAGAGGAATGAGAAATTTCATTTTAGTGTCACTTTTGGTCTCATCAGACAAATTTGTAGATAAAAGTCTCAGTTATCTGAAAGAAAATGAGCCTATGGACAAAGAGAACTGGCAGAAATTAAGAGTTTATATTGTTTTTCAAGTAGTTTGCATGAAAACATATATTCTTAAAATGTTTTTACTTAAAATTTTAGTACAGAATAGCACAATTTTTGAAAGTATTACGGTAATTTTAGAATAAAATGAATTGAGTGTAATATTTTGATGGATAGAATTCTTCTGTCATCTAATGTCTATCTTATATCTTTCCTGTGTGTTAAGTGAAGAAAAAAATTATACCCTTGGTTAGGAGAACCTAGCCTGACCAAATGGTGATCTACTTGACTACTAGCCAAAAGTTTAGTTGTTTGAACCCATCCAGAGGCACCTTTAGGAAAAGCCTGTTGATCTGTTTCCAAAGGTCACAGCTAAAGAAAACCTTATGAAACAAAGTTCTTTGTAAAATAAGAGGTTACCATGAGTAAGAATGGAGTCCGCAGTATAATTTAGGATGTCTGAGTGAGAAAATTGTTTTCTCAATGAATGGCATTGAATGAAATGACGTTAAATTCATTCTCTTGTTTTATGGATCAGTAAAAATTGATCATACTATATCATTCAGATTCAAAGTCTTGATTGTTTGAGTCTGCTCTGATCCTCAATGATTTTTTATGTCCTTCTTTAGATTTTGTTTGGTGTGGTTGGCATATGTGAAATAAACTCTACCAGCTTGCTGTGTGCCATGGCAGCCCCTCTATCTATGACAGAGTAGGTTTTCCTAGGCTGGAAATCTCTGTGGGATTTCCAGATTTTCAAGTTATTTCTTCTAGGGAATGCCTACTGAATTCAAACTGGTTTTGAAGTTTTGTTCAATCTTCAAGCAATTATGTAACAGGGAATTCTTATTGATGTCTTATCCATGATTTAGAAAACGTTTTCTTTCTAAAACACTTTCTTGTGCACATCAAAATTGTTTGTTTTTAGTTACAGAATATAAATCAGCTGGATTAAAGAGGGGCAATTCATAGTTTTTAGATATTTATCTAGGTTTTTAGTAACTGATAAAATCTGGTATCTATATGTGTCTTTCTATACTATGTCAGTGAGGTTAACGGCCTCTGAAAACTCCGTAGAGGGTCAGCTATGAGTCAGTTAACAATCTGAGGGTACATAGAACCACCACCACCACCAACTGTTTTCTAAAACATATCTTTTGTTACTGATATATATTAAAAATAATGTATCTACTTATTTTTTTTTCCTGGAAGGGAAACCTTGGAGGTTTTCTGGATTTTTTTTTTTCTATGAAAGCTTGGCTATTTTGTTACTTAAGTGAGTTTTATATCTTCTACAAAGTTGATTTCATTGTTTTTCATTTATTTTCTCTCTTGTATTTTTTATTTAGGTTCCATTTACACTTTGACAGAATTCCACATTAACATTTTACAGGCACATGAAGTTTTTTTTCAGTTACAATTTTTTTTTTCATGGAGAGGTAATCAACCAAGATGAAAGGGGATAGAAAATGGACAAAAGGAGATTTCTGTGAAAGGTGGAGTATTGAAGGGAATATCCTGGTGTCCCTAATGAACTAGATTGAAATCAAACTCAAAAAACCTCAGTGTGTGTTTCAAATAAATGTTAGTGTGGAACTTGGTCAAAGCACATTTAAGAATGAAGATATATAGCATTCATTGATTTCCATTTAGGCATGTGCTTGAATATTTTTCTCATAAAGTTTTAACATTATTTTTTTGAAGTTTTCAGATAGTCAGATGTAGAAAGGAAAAAAAATAAGTCATTGTGCACTCAAATTAGCAACATTCTGCTTTCCTTGTTATTTATAGTTTACCCTTTACTTTTTTCTAGGGAATTTGAAAGCAAAACTTAAACATCACATAATCACCTTTATTTTTTAAAATTCATAATATATGTGTATATTTAAAAACTCTAAAACTAAGATTTTGCGAATGTTCTACAGTCTGACTCAACTTTCTTAAATGATCTGAAAATCATTTCCTTATAGATTATTGGCCAATAAAACATAACTCTCAGAGGTTTTGTATCTTTTATTTCCATATAGGTGCCATCATTTTACCAAGATTTGAAGTCAGACTAAGAAACGTTTATTTTAGACTCGCCCCTGGAGTCATCCTGGGAGTGTGAGTCACGTTGGCAATCTGCCATTCTTCTCAAACAGTGACAGTTTATAACAACAGGTTACATGTTGGCCAACAGTTCCATATTTCACCCTTGAGTTCCTTTAGAAGTCTTGGGTGGACGCCGTCTGGTCCCGGTGATTTATTTATATTTAGTTTGTCAGTTAGGTCTAGAAAATTCACTGTTTTTTCTTGTAACTCTGACCTGTCTGCTTTAAAGCAAGGTGGAAGTGAGACTCTTCCTAAAGTCTTCTTCAATAAATACTGAAGCAAATAATTCACTCACTCTCCTGTGTTCACCTTTTTATCCTTGAGTGCATCTTTTCATTTTCTAGTCCACTTTCTTCCTTGGTTGTATTTAAAGAAGAATAAATTTCCACTTGAAGTCCCCTGTGAGGTGCTCCACTGATTTCTCCATGGACCCGTTTATTTTTACTTTGTCTCTGAATACTCTACATTCTTTTTCTTCAAGAGTAATCATTTTTACATTTAAGAATAATTGTTTGGCCCCTAGTCTGTTTTGAGCTTGACATGAATGGCCTTTGTTTAAGTGCCTGTCTGTTTAGATTGCTGCTCACATTTTTCCGGGCCTCCCAGGAAGGTGCTTTAACATAGTCTCTTGGCGTATTTTTCTCATCCCCTTGCTTTCAAAACTACAAGGGAGTCTAGATCATAAACTTTCAGAACTATGTAAGTAAACCACAGCTGGTTTGTGAAGAGACTGGAACTTTCAACTTTTTCCTGGGATCACTGACAGATCTGCTCAGTAACATTTGCTAAGCTGATACATTACCATAGTTTTTACGTGCCTTCTTCTTAACTGGACACTTGGAGAAGGTTCAGAGAACTGGTTCAGAATTTCAGGAATTTGGTTGGAGACTTATCGTCATTCATTTTTATTATTCACAAAATAATATAACGTACAAAGATGATTATGCTCTAAATTTAGCAGAAGTGGCATCCACTTCCTAAACAGCATGCCTCTGGAACCTCATGAACTTTGATAAATATTCATAATTGTAGAGGGACTTCAGGTCTCTTGGGTCCCTATGAGTCGTGCTTAACTCAAAAGTAATCAACAACAAAAACAATAAAAAATTATAGCAGCACTTTTCAAAAAAATGCAAGTTATAATTGGTGTTATGTGTTGTCAAGTCCCCTGCAACTCATAGCGACCCTATGTACCACAGCTCTGAAGCCTGCTCTGTCCCGAGCTAGTCTTACTGAATCCGACACACCAACCCCCATTATCCTAGCTGCTGTATCGATCCATCTCATTGGCATTTTCCTCTCCTGTGCTAGCCCTCCACTCTTCCAAGCTTGATGTCCTTCTCCAAGGACTGGTGTCTCCTGGCCACATGCCCAGATACGTGAAATGGAGCTTCGAAATCCTAGCCTCCAAGGAGAAACTTGGTTTCACCCTCTCAAAGACAGATCAATTTGTTTTCTTGGTGGTCCAAGGTATATTCAAGATTCTTCTCCAGCACCACAACTTTAAGACATTAATTCTTCTTTTGTCATTTTTAGTCATTGTCCAGCTCTATGATGCGTAGCAAGTATTTGCGAAGACCATGCCCTGGCCTGGATCACGCGCACTTTGATCTCTAGATTTGACATCACTGCTTCTCAGTACTCTGGAGAGATCCCTGACAGATTTTCCCAATGCAGTTTGTATTTTGATTCCCTGATTGCTGGTGCCAAGGTTCTTGATTGTGGAGCTGAGCAAGCTGTAATTGTTAACAATCTCACTCTTCTCCATCTATCATGGTACTGCCAATTGGCCCAGTGGTGAGAATCTTTGTCTTCTTGATGTTGAACTTCAATCCATATTGAAGACTACAGTCCTTGACCTTCTGCAGCAAGCACTTCAGGTCCTCCTCAATTGCAGCAAGCAAGGTTGTCTTGTAATGATACTTTACAAAGCCAAAAGATAGAAGTGAAATTAATTCAGTAATTTAAAGTACAAATATATGTAGTGCAAATATCCTAAGTATTTTAAAAGTATTTTTAATCTAGTTAACAGAGTATTAGCTTTTAAATGAGATATATTGATGAAATATTTTACAGTGCTTTATTTTATTTAAACTCTTTGAAATTCAATGTGTATCATTATTTGTTTCATGTATAAATATGAATGGATCATATTTCAATTAATAGCTAGCTATGTCTGCTGTTGGTAGGTGTTATAGGGTCAACTTCAACTCATGGTGGCACTTTGACCATTCTCATAAATTCCACAATGCTCAAACTCATTGTTGGCATCAATTCAATGATATTGATCCATTTTAGTCCGGATTTCCCCCTTGTTTCCTGATCCTTTACTTTCCCAAGCATGTGAGATTCAAAGGCATCAATCCTTCAGTCTTTCTTATTCATCATCCAACGTTTATATGCATTTAAAGCAATTAAAAATACCATACCTTGGATTAGACATATCTTGAACTGAAATCTTCGAGCATTAAGAATTTAAAGCATTCATTAAAAGCAGATTCGCACTGTAATTTGAATTTTTAAATTTTTTTAGTTTTTTTTTTAAATTTTATTTTATTATTTTTGTGTGAGTGTACCGTCAAATCAGATCTGACTGGTACAGGAGGAGTTTGTCCTTCCTTCCCCGGCAGAGTATCTGGTGGATTCGAACCATGCGCCTCTGGGATTGTAGTTGCAGCTCCTTGCCACTAGGCCACCAGAGCTCCCCTATTTTTTTAGTTTTTAATTTAAGGTTTTTTATTTTATACTGGTTTACTTACACAGTTTATATACATTGTTTTCCACCCTGGATCTTTCCCATATCCTTTACCCACCCATCCCTCCACCCATCAAGTGGTGGGGCCTTATGATTAATCCCCCTGACCCATCCTCACCCCTCTGTTCCCACCCTCTCTACCCTTTAGATACTCATGCACGTTCTACAATAATGGTTTTATACAGTATTTGTTCTTATGGGACAAGTTTACTTAGTATTATCCTGTCCAGTCCCTCCTAAGTTATGTAATGATTTACAATATCTTGTTATTATATGCTGCATAATTTGATTTCCTGACTCCTGCTTTCCTGTGTGTTGTGAATCCAAGTAAAATGAAAATATTTTCCTATGTATTTTTTTTAGTGAAGATTTACAAAGAGATGTGTTTCATTCATTCAGTAAAATTAAATTCTTAATGACTTCATTTTTTTCTGTCAAACATGATATTGCTATTTGGTCCAATTGTGAGGATTTTTTGTTGTCTTGATGTTGAGGTATTGAGATCATAGTCTTTGATCTTCAATAAATTTTTCAAATCTTTTTCACTTTACATGAGCAAAATTATGCTATCTGCATATGAAAGATTGTTGACGAGACTCCCTCCAGTCCTGATGCCATGTTCATTCATGGTCTTGAGATATTTTTCTATGCATGCAGATTGAATATGGATGGAGAAAGGATACAATGCTGATACACTCTTTTTCTGATTTGAAACTCATGAAGTATCCCCTTATTTTACTTAACTACTTTTGGTTCATATATTCATTTTATATGAGCAAAATAAGTGTTCTGGAATTTCCATTCTTCTTATTGTTACCCATAATGTGGATAACATTGGGTTTTAGCAAAAAGATGTAGCCGTAGACATATTCATTCATCAATCTGGAAATGTGGAAGACAGAAATCTGGCTAACTGGTTGGAAGAAATCCATATTTGGTCCTCTTTTTAAAAACGGTGATCCAAAAGAATTTGAAATTATCAAACGATATCATTAATATCACACACAACTAAAATCTGGCTTAAGATTATTGAAAAATAGCTGGAGCACTACATCAACAGAAGTTTTCAGAAATTCAAGCTGACTTCAGGAGAGTCCATGAAGCAAGGGAATTATTGCTTATATCAGAGGGATCTTGGTTGAAAGCAGAGAATACCAGATAGATGTTTGTTGATGATGTTGTTATGTGCCATCGTGCTATGACTCATAGTGATCCTATGAACAATGGCTTTGAACCTTGCCCTATCCTGAGGCAACTTCACCATCTGTGACACACCTGACCTCATTGCCACAGTGACTGTCAATCATCTCATCCAAAGTCTTCCTCTTTTGTGCTGATTCTCTACCATTCCTTCTTCAAGGACTGCTCCCTCCTGACAACATGTCCAAAGTATGTTAAACCGAGCTTCAAAATTCTTGCCTCCAAGGAACAACTTGGTTTTACTTTCTCTCAGACAGACTTATTTATTTTCTTGGCAATACATGATATATGTTTAATACTCTTCTCCAGCACTACAACTTAAAGGCATAGAATGTTCTTCTGTCATTCTTAGTCATTATCCAGTTTTCAAATGCATAGAACGTAATTGAGAAGGACATGACCTGGATCAGGCACTTAGTCTCGAGACTGGCATCATTGTTCTTTAGCATTCAGAAGAGGTCCTTGACAGCAGATTTTTCCAATGCAACTCATATTTTGATATCCTGACTGTTGGTGCAAAAGGTTGATTGTGATCTGAGCAAGATGAAATTGTTAACAACTTCAATCTTTCTCCATTTATCATGATACTGTCAATTGACCCAGTGGTGATAATATTTGTTTTCTTGATCCTGAGATGCAATCTATATTGAAGGCTGCAGTATTTCACCTTCTGCAACAATGCTGCAAATCTTCCTCAATTTGAACGAGAAAGGTTGTATCATCTCTATCATGTATGTTGTTGATAAATCTTCCTCCAATCTTGACGTCACGTTCTTCTTCATAAAGTTCAGCCTCCCAAATAATTTCTTTTGTATAGATATTGAACAGGTAGGGAGAAAGGTTACATCCCTGACACATTCCTTTCTTGATTCTGAACCAAGATGGAAGGAGTTCACATAGCCACTGTACCAAATCTGGCATGAAGAATTTAATAAAACAACATATAATCAAGAGGCTATGGTGATGAAGGAGGAAGTTCAATCTACTCTAAAGGAACTGACAACAAACAAGACCTCAGAAATTAATGATGTACCAAATGACATATTTCAACACTAACCAGATTGAGCCAAGAAATATGGAGGACAAACACCTGGCTAACAGACTGGAAGAGATCTATATTGCTTCTCATTCCACATAAAACCTTATGACCCAACAGAGAGTTGAAACTATAAAAAAAATCACTAATATCTTTAATAATATCATCAATGTAAACAAGATCCTGCTGAAAATTATACAAAACAACTGAAACAATATACTAACAGAGAACTTCCAGATGTGCAGGCTGGGTCTAGACAAGGTCGTGGCACTAGGAATACTATAGCCAATGTTAGGTGGATCTTAGGTGAAAGCAGAGAGTATCAGAGGGATGTCTGTGTGTCACTGACTATGCAAAAGCATTTGACTGTGTGGGTCACTACAAACTGTGGCTAATTTTGAGAAAATGGGAATACCAGAATACGTGAATGTGCTCTTGGGAAACTTATACTTGAACCAGGAGGCAGTCATCAGAACAAAACAAGGAAACACTGCATGGTTCAAAATTAGGAAAGGTGTGTGCCAGGATGTGTGCTGTGTCCGTACATTTTTAATCTATATGTGAAACAGATCATCCAGGAGGTTGGGCTCTATGAGGAGGAATGTGACATCAGATTTGGAGGAAGACTCATCAATGACCTACATTATGCAGATGACACAACCTTGCTTGCTGAAACTGAGAAGGACCTGAAGTGCTTGTTGCCAAAGGTCAAGGACTGTAGTCTTCAGTATAGATTGAAGTTAAACATCAAGAAAACAAAGATTCTCACCAGGGGCCATTTGGTAGCATCATGATAAATGGAGAAGAGATTGAGATTGTTTACAGCTTCAGCTTGCTTGATTTAATAATCAACACTCTTGGTACCAGCAGCAGGAAATCAAGAGAATTGCATTGAGAAAATCTGCTGTCAGGAACCTCTCCAGAGCACTGAAAGGCAACTATGTCAGCCTAGAAACTAAGGTGCACCTCATCCAAGCCATGGTCGTTGCAATTACCGGCTATACATCAGAGAGCTGGACAATGACTCAGGATAATAGTAAAGGAATCAATACCTTTTAGTTGTGATGTTGGAGAAAAGTATTGTCGAGACCATGGACTGCCAAGAGAACAAACAGGCTTGTCCTGGAGAGAGTGAAAACAAGCTGATTATTTGGGTAAGGATTTTGAAACTTTGACGTATTTTGGACATATTGCAAAGGAGGGACCTGTCCTTGGAAAAGAACATCATATCTGGAAGGGTGAAGGAACAGCACAGGAGAGGAAAACTCTGGATGAGATGGACTGACTCAGTGACTGGGCTACTGAGGTTACATGTATCAGAAACAATGAAGTTGACTCAAGGGTTCAGAGCTGTTGTATAGGGTTGATAGGAGTCACAAGTGGCTCAATAGCACATAACAACAACAACAGTATTCTTTTGCTTTGGATACTAGCTTCCTGGGTTATTGGTTTCACATGAACACAATCAAGTACTCTGGAGAGATGCTTACTTGTGTTTTATTCTCTATGCAAGGCATTCAACTAAGTGGATCATAACACATAATGGACTGTTGTTGTTGTTGTTAAGTGCCGTCAAGTCGCAGGTGACTCATAGCGACCCTATGAAGGAGTAGAGTGAGAAAAACGAGAATTCCAGGATATCCTTTCTTTAGTTCTTAGAGAATGGTGCTGTTAGCTTTTCTGGCATTTCAAATCCACCAGCAGCTCCACGGAAGAAAAAATGGACCATCTCCTTCTGTATGATTTACAACCTCTGAAAACAAATGGAAGGTCAATTGTGAGTTAATTTTAGCTCAACAACAATGAGATTTTTAGTTTGATCTACGACTAGTGGCTAACATACAAGCTTGCCATATGGACGAACCTAATTGACGGCTACCGTATTGGTTACCTTACACAGGAGCCTCCTTAGAAAATAGTCATTTTATGTTTTGTAAATCATTGATGATTTTTGCGTCTCTATCAGTTTTACTTACATCTGTGGCAGCACATTAGTATAAAGAACTATGAAGGAGGCGTTTTACCTGACAAGAAGAAAGTTGATGAATATATTTGACTGTATTACTCTAATATACTTCGTATATCTCCTCTAATTAACAGAAGATTATCTTAAAACTTATGAAATGAAGATCTGGCATAATAGACTCAGAATGTGATGAAAATGTTTTCATTAAGTGCAAAGATACCCTGCAAGGCATGGCATTTTATCTCAACTCTCTAATAACATTAATATACCCTTTTAATCTCTGAAGCATTTAAGACTTAATAGGAACTCTTTAAAGAATGACAGAATTGTAAGACTTGCAAGGTTACTTTAACCTGAAAGTGCTCACAGTCTTGACTCCTTTTTAGTGTAACTTTTTTTTTTTTTAATAATAGGATGTACAAATAAAGGCATGTGTTGCTTAACGTTCATGATACTTTCTGTGAAATATGATGTTAGGTGATTTAAATGTGTGAATATCATTTATTCTTGCTTTTTCTTTAAGTACCTTGTACAAACTGGATTTTAGCCGAGATTGTTAGCATGCTAAGAAAATTTCACACTCGTGTTTGGTTTTCAACCCACAGCTTCAGTAATTTCTCCATATCTGATATAGATACTTTCACATTTTTTGTTGGCTTTGTAGCTTTCTATAGACATGATCCTTTAATAGTAAGGAGAATCTGTCTTTGTTTTTGAAGATAGTCATGATTGTTCAGTGGGCTGTATCTACATAATAACAATAACATTCACTGATTTTTCCATCTTTGTTTATTTGATAACCTCTGTTTAATTTCCAAAACACTTCTCTTTTTCTTACTGCTGCTGTAATTAGCACTTATTTTGTTGCATTTGGCATCTATACTGACATTCTGGTAATATTTTTGAAAGAAATTATAGAGACAAAGTTACAACACAGAAGAGACATGAGATTGGATCCTGCTGCCTCTAAAGTCAAATATATACTGTGATATGGTATTTTTCAAAGGTACAGATTATAATATACCTGGATAGATTACCCAGTAAGCAAGATAAGCACATGCTTAGGGTATCAACACAACTGGAGCACCAATTGGCTAAAGCTAAGACCCATAAGTGACAAGCAATAGAACACAAGAAAAAAGTGAGTGCTGCTGTGAAGGAAAATGACAGACATTAAATGAAGTTGGTGTTATTTTGTGTACAATAACAATTATTATGTTTTCTTTTTAATTGCGGACCAATGAGATGCAACTTCACATTCATTTCTCTCTCATCAACCACTAAGGATGTACCAGCAGTACTTTAATCATGTGACTTGTATCATTATCTGTGCAAAGTAACACAACATCTTCAGATTGAGCACACTCTTGTGTTTCTATCACTATTTTTATGACTGTTCTTGCCTCCTAGAGGTATCAGTAATATTTCAATGAGCTAGAAATATGCAGCTCAAAGTGCAGAAGGCAAGTGTAGAAGTTTTAAACTATTATTTTAAGATTAACAGCAGTTGTAGAGATTTGTGAAAATTCTACCAGCAAAATGAATGAAATTTCCAACTCTTTTGTAAGTGCTAGTTCTTTTGACTACCTTAGACCTACTTCTTCTAAGCACTGGTCTGTCAATATGCTTTAATGAGATAACTTGGAGTTGCTGTGATATTGAATGCTGTGCTGCTAGTGTGTCCAATTTTATAATGATCACCCATGGTGGACAGTGTTTGGTAGAGCTCCCAGAGTAAGACAGGGTTGGAAGCAAGAGTGGCATCCAATCCCTAAACAACATACCTGTGGAAACTCTATGAACTCAGAGAAATAAAATAGTTATAGAATTTGGGATTCAGGCCTTTTGTTCATAGGGTTGCTATGAGTCTTACTCAACTCAATGGCACATAACAACAACAATCTTAAACCTAAGGAATAGAATTCTATGTTCCAAATAAATGTTTTAATATAATATTTTGCATTAAGGTAAAATAAAATGTATATATTAATTATTAAGTTTTATGCATTTTAAAATTTTTATTTATTTTTCATTATATAAATTTATTTGCCATATAAGGATAAAAAGTTGTGTTTTTTTCCTTGTGGTGTACCATCGAATCAGATCTGACTAGCACAGGATGGGCATCTGAACCATGCACCTTTGGGATTGCAGCACAGCTTCTTGCCACTAGGCCACCAAAGCTCCCAGATAAAAAGGTTTTTATTACCATAATTTTACAGTCAAGTAAACTGTAATGATAATAATTAAATGGAGTGCCAAAATGAAAGCTCAAGTATATAAAAAAGAATGGATTTGTTAATTTCTAAAGACAATTCCAAAATCAACTTATTTTTTAAAATTTAATAAGAAGAGAGCTTGAGCTTAATGAGCACTCACTATATAGTACAGATATTGTTAATGCTGGAATTATTTCGGCCACATGACTATAACAAAGTTTATATAAAAAAATTCATCCATTTCTAAGTGTTGTAAAAAACCCTTCTAATAATGGCATAGAAAGTGAAATTATTTTTGAATCTGAATTTGTCACAGCTGCAGACCACATAAACAGCCGATCTTGCCTTGTGGAGCAATTTTTCTACAAATGATTTCTATTATATAGAGAGAGGTCCACCTATTGTCAACATCACAATGGATCATTTGACATTTTGTGTCAATGGGTTTTTTTAATAAGTAAAAGGAATGATTTGCTCATTTATTCATTCTTTGTTGATATTAAATCCATACCAGATAGAGTCTAAGAGTTTATACAAATAATTAAGAATATGTGTAACAAATATATCAGGCTGCTAGCAGAAAGGTTGGTAGGCATTTTTTAATTCTTCAGCCATTCCAATGTACAAAGACAAGCATTCTCCTCACTTAGAATGCACAGTCTGCAACACCCAATGGAGGGTCCCCATGAATCAGAACCTGCTCAATGGCACTGAGTAGCTGTGACATTAAACAACAACAATAACAGAGAAGTTGTTGAAATGATTCTAATTCATTCCACTCTTTTATACCCATGTGTGTGTGTCATTGTACACTTGTGATGTGTAGGGTTTTCAATAGTTGCTTTTGTAATAGTTAATCATCTGGCCATTCTTTTAAGATATTTTTTGTTGTTGTTGTTGTTATGTGCCATCAAGTTGGCTATGGTTCATACCAACTCTATGAGCAATGGCTCTGAACTTATCATGTCTGGTGCCATCTTCCCTATCTCTGACACACTTAAGCCTTCATCTTACTTAGGTCCACAATCAACACCCTGAATATTAGCAGTAAAGAATTATTA
>NW_006399751.1:21063856-21072586 GCF_000299155.1 Elephantulus edwardii | reverse complement strand
CTTCTCAGTTTCTAGGTATGCATCTGAAAGTTGGACAATAACTAAGGATGACAGAAGAATCTTTATGTTGCTATGGAAAAGAAGAGTATTAAATAGCCCACAGACTTCCAAGCGAACTAACAGGTTGATTCTGGATAAAGTGAAAGCAGGTTGCTTTTTAGAGGTAAGGTTGGTGTAACTCCATCTCACACACTTTGGACATGTTGTTAGGAATAGCCAGTCGACTCTTGGAGAGAGAAATCATGGTTGTGTCACTAATTTTTGAGTGGTAGATTCTGTAGCTAGAATGCAATTCTAGATTGCAAAACTAATAATGGAAATGATAAGAGAGAGTAGCCACTCTATCCTCCATCAGTTAGCCCTGTACATGGATTTGTTCACAGGGCAGTCGAGTCTAAGAATTTAATTCTATTTGTTACAGAGTGATTTAGCAATTGACTCAACTTGAACATAGTTGATAAATATCAAAACTATTCAATTAACAGAGACTGTATCAGATTTAAAGATGTGCTTCTGGCTTAGCTGATAAACTTGAAAGACCTTGAAGAGCAGAGCAGCAGTATGGGAAAGCCATCTTGCAATGCATTGGTGCTGTCCCTGTAACATATATGAAATGTGAACTATCTTTTTAATAGGAAGAAAGGATATGTTTGGGTCCATACAAAACGGAAATGTTTGGAGTTTACTTGAAATTGCACTCACTTTAATGAATTTTAAACAGATAACCTCTCAAAATATGGTAACACAGAAGCAGGCAACCCATAATACTTATATAAAATAACCGATGAAGAATCAATAGATTTAATAATTG
This sequence comes from Elephantulus edwardii, assembly GCF_000299155.1. Lineage (NCBI taxonomy): Eukaryota > Metazoa > Chordata > Mammalia > Macroscelidea > Macroscelididae > Elephantulus > Elephantulus edwardii. The sequence goes on along the minus strand of NW_006399751.1, from coordinate 21,071,775 downwards.
GTAAAACTTGATCAATTATTTTCATTGAAATATAGTTTAATATTTCAGTTTGTCTAACGAATCCACTTCTTTCTTTTAAAAATCAGTTTTGTGTTAAGACGTATATCTCCAACAAATGAAAAAACTTTCAAAATTTTTATTAAATTTCTAGTATAAAAAGTCATCCTAATGAAAATATTACAATAAAATATTTCCTTATTTCTCTGAAGCTTTCTAAACTCATTTTTCTTAATGCAGAGACCAGTTCTTTGCCAATATGCTAATATGTCAGAATGTAATAAATGAAAGCATCATAACATTTTAAATCGTAGTGAGTATGCTATTTCCATACTATATGTTGAACATTCACTTAATATTGTAGGATGTAGTTTAGGAGATTGTTGTTCAGAAGCTGCTAATTTCTTTTTCTACTTTGAGTTACTCCATATAATTTTTTTTTTACCTCTACTCAGTGATGGAGGTTAGTCTGGTAGCCTAGTGGCAAGGAGCTGTGCTGCAGTCCTGAAGGCATGCTGTTTGAGGCCACCAGCTGCTCCACAGCAGAAGGATGGACAATCTCCTCCCAAGCGATTAACTGCCCCCGAAAACCCGCCAGAGGGTCAGCTATGGGTCAGTTCCTACTCAATGGTAACCACCACCACCACCAACTCAGTGATGGTCAGTTCTTAAAATATATTTAAGCAATGATACAGAATTTAGTATCAGTTAGCACGTTGAGTTATCCATGATGTAGTGATGATGAAGTTCTGGACTTGTACACTCAGATTTAAATGTCTTAGAAAATATTACTGTAGATCAACCATAAAAAGAAGACATTATACGAGTATCTGAAAACCAGGTCAGCAAAATGCAAATAACAGAGTATATATTTATGTTGGTTATGCAGAATAATACAGCATATTATTTTCATCAAGTGAGTCAAGCTAAGATTTAGAAGTAAATTTGAACACATGCATAGATCTCTACCAGTCATTAATACAGCAGACATTGTCAAATACTGATTATCAAGTAGTTCATCATCTCAAAAGCCTTCGAAAGAATTAAATAAACTATGAAAGTTCTCCTGAAGAATCACAGACTGCCAGAGGACAATTTCACATGACCACATGCAACTACATTACTACTCATTGTCACACTTCAACCAATCTTGCATGAAAAGACAGGTGAAAGTGTATGAAATTATTTCAGATAGATTTTCCTTCTTAAACAATGATGAAAGATGCATGAAGCCATGTGATAAATTAGTTCACATTTATATCACTGACTCAGATATAAATACTTTATGGAGAAGTGAGAATTTTCATTCTTATATGGGAATTAACCTTAAAGATGGAAAGAGAAATTTTACTCATGAAAGTATATACATGATTAGGACCAAAAATACGATGAATTTTCCCCAGTGTTAAATGGCTTTACATATATTCATAATTTTAATTATCACAAACTGCACAATGAAGTACTTGTTATATCCCTATATTCTGTCCCAACGCTCTTAAATTGATTCCAGCTTAAGGTAATCCTCCATCAATTTCCCAGACTGTAAGTCTGCATGGGAGGAGACTTGTCTGTATTTCTCCTGCTGAGGAGCTAGTGAAATAAAATCACTGACCCACGTACTAGCAGTTCAACACTTTTTACCAGGGCAAAAATGTTTTTACCAGAGTTCTTTGATTATAAGGTACAAAAATATAAATATAAGGACTTTTATTAGGTTATATAGACAAATGCAGTATAAGATTTATGGGTATTGCACTATTACACACCTAGCAATGCAATAATTTTTAATACAAGAGACACACGTGTGTTGCCTGCTGGAAACTATTGTTTTAGTCATATCTTTCTCTCTGAGAGTAATTTCTGAGCTTTTATAAAATTATGCAAACAGTGTATATATGATTAAATTGTGCTCAAATAAATGCTATGTGGCATATTACTGTACAGATTTATTTACTTGAGGACAAAACAAAAAAATCATATAGGAAGGCTGAGTTCACGAAAAGTAAAGTAGAAATTAATAGTGTTCCCTAGCAATCATCCTTATCCTTGGTTAGAAGCAGATTGACTTGCTTGCTCTTCCTATTTGGGCTGTGCCTATAGAAGTTGGGACCTCACCACAAGTGATTTGGGAATTGTGCTATCATTTCACAAAACATTTGTGGAAAAACGTCAATTACTTGCTATGCAATTACATGCTTTGCAATTACAAAACATTTTGTGGAGAAACGTCAATTACTTGCTATGCATCTAAGAGCTGGACAGTGAATAAGGATGACAGAAGAGAAACTGATGCCTTTGAGTTGTGGTGTTTAAGAGTATTGAATATTCATGGACTACCAAAAGAACAAATAGATATGGTTTTGGGGAAAGTGCAGCTCCTTAGAGGCAAGGATGGCAAAGCTTTGTCTCTCATACTTTGTATATGTTTCTATGAGAGGCTATTTTAAAAAAAGGATAATCTCTGTTTTGTTCAAGACCATCCATTGTTATAATCATCATGTCAGTCCATGTCATTGAGGATCTTCCTCTTGTTCACTGACTCTCTAGATTTTTCCAACTATCATATCCTTCTCCAGTGACTGGCTCTTCCTGATATCATCCACTTACTGTATTGTTGTTGGTTGTTATGTACCATAGATTCAGAACCAACCCATATCTGGCCCTCCAGCAGGTTTTCAGAGGCAGTTAATTCTATGGGAGCAGATTGCCTATCCTTCTGCAGAACAGTTGGTGGCTTCAAACCACCTGACGTCTGGGACTGCAGGGAAGCTTCTTGCCTCTAGTCTACTGGAGCTCCCTATATAAAATGAAATCCCATAATTTTTTCTTCTAAGGAATATTTTGACCACACTTTTCCAAGGCAGATCCGTTTGTTCTTTTTGTAGTCTCTAGTATATTCAGTATTCTTCACCAACACCACAATGAAAAGGCATTCCCTTTTTTTCAGATTTTATTATTCATAATTCCAATTTAAAATTCATATGAAGCAGCTAAAATATTATGGACTAGTCTTCAAAGTGACATTCTTTTCTTTAGCCCTTTAAAGAGACCTTTAGCAGTAGATTTTCTCAATGGGACATGTCATTTAACTTCATGACTGCTTTTATTGGTGGGTGTATATTGAGGATCCAAGTAAAATTAAATCCTTGAAAACTTTGCTTTTTCCCCCCTGCTTATGATGGTGATGTTTATTGGCTCAGTCAGAGGGAGTTTTGTGTTCTTTTATGTTGAGGTATAATTCCTATAGAAGATTTTCATCAGTAGAACAATGTATATCTGGATCTGCAGTGAGATGGATTAATTGACACAGTTATTATAAAAATGAGTTTTAGATTTTGAGACTAGCACAGAATAGGGTAAATTTTCTGACTGTTGCTCATAATGTAATCATGAATTATAATCAACTCAACCACATCTAATAAGAGTTATGTAAACTCTCATAAAGTCTCCTGGTTCTGCTGTTTCTGTTGATGTCTTTTTTCCCCCAGCTATCTTTGTTCACCAGCTCATGTTGTTACGATTCTCATTGCTGCCCATTGCCATTGACTTGGAGCCAGTCCATAGCTGATCCTTCTTCAGATTTTCAAGGTCATAAATTATATGAGAGGAGACTGCTCGTATTTATCCCATGGAACTGTTTGTGAATTTGAACTACCAAAGAAGGGAAATCTTTGACTTACTGGTACAACTACCTATGGACTACACCATCACAGCTTCCTAACAATAGCATAGATGGTAAATAGGACATTGTGTTACCAATTCAAAGGTAGATAGTTCTAATCTGTTAGCTACTGTAAGGGAGGAATGTAGTATCCTCCCATGCAATTTACAGCCCCTAAAAACCCACTTGAGGATCATTTACAAATTGATTCTAATTCAATAGCAATGAGAATAGTAAAGAACCAATAAAACTTTTCAAATAAAATAGATGACAGTCCTGTGAGAAATTGAACTCTAAATGCCTTAAATTAGATAAGATGGATGTATGGTTAAATTGAAAGTCATGAGAAAAAGCACTTGGTAAAACTAGCATTGTGATGCTATTTTGATTCTTCTAGGTTGAGAAAGAATCACTAACAGCATTAATAGCCCAAGACTTATTTCTATGAGCTGGTAGATATGCTTCCATTCTCCAGTATTTTTACCATTTATGATAACAACTATGCTTGGTATGAAACTTTCTACTTCTCTATTGAATTTGTTAGTTCATTGAAATGGCCACACAGAACCAACAGAAACTAAAGTTATGAGGTTTATTAGGGAAGTAACAATTTGAAATTCAGAATCAGTAATGACACAGGATGCAGTTCTTTGATCAGGGTAGCCGGATCCTTAGACACATCTCTTCCTTCCTGGCCTTTGGCCTCTTAGCCTGGCCTCTGTCCTGCTTGGGTTTTACAAATCCCCTGATAAAGTGCCTATTTCAGTGGTAAGGCTCAGCCCAAAGGCTCTTGGCTCTAGTTCTGTGGGATAGTAGATGTAACTTCCCTACTTCAAAGACATTAATTCCAGCAGCAAGCCTGCCGAAGGCACTCAGCGTTCTCACTCTGTGTTCCAGGAAGCTAACTAATGTGTCTTGCTCTGGTCTCCTGGTTCTGCTGTTTCTGCGACTGCCTTTTTTCTCCTATCTTTGTTCACTTGCTCATGATATTACAGTTCTGTCTTATTTTTTATTTTATTATTATTATTATTATTAATATTATTATTATTATTTCTGTACTGTCAGACCAGATCTTACTGGTAGAAGAGGAGATTGTCTCTCCTTCTCCAGCAGAGAACCTCTGGGATTGCAGTGCAGCTTCTTACCACTAGGCCACCAGAGCTCCCTTTGTCTTCTTCTTTTTTTTACAATTTATTTAATTTACATTAGAAAATGATTTTTATTTTCCCCTTTACAAAAGGACACATATTAGAATTTCTTTGAATAACAAAGTTCTCTGGATTCAGACTGTGACAGAACAAGTCATGATTTATGTCACCCAATTTTTTTTTTCAATGGAGAAATTCCAACGCAGGGATCTCACATCCAAAGAGGATGCATCACTTCTGATTTTTCTTGGTGGAAGAAAGTCGAAAGTTGATTCCTCTTTCCACTTCTTAAGGCTGCTGCGAAGACAAACCTGACCATTTCCCATATTACTATACACCTTTTAAAAATGGTTCTACCCCCAACATGCAATCAAGATGTATTAATAATTATCAGTGACTGGTAAGCAGAAATTGGAAATAATAAAGAAGGAATGGTGGTCAGAAAGTATGCTCTCAGTGCATGAGGCCGGACATCAAGTGATTGAATTTTGTATTTTCAATGATTTACTCATCGCAAATACCTTTTTAAAAAATACAAAAGGCCACTTCACACATAGATCTCACCTGATGGACTGCATATGAATCGTATTAGCTATATCTGTGGGAAGAATTGTTGGAGAAGCTCCGTATCAGCCGTCAAAACCAGACCAGCTGCTCTCTGTGGAACAGATCATCAAATGTTCAAGCACAAGTTCAAATTGAAATAAAATTACACCACGAGAGCCAAAATATAGCTTTGAGTCTGTCCCACCTGAATTTAAAAATCATCTCCAGAATAGGTGTAAGGCCTTGAACAGTAATGATAGAAGACTATATGATTTATGGGACGACATCAAGGATTTCATCCAGGAAGAAAGCAAAAGTTCATTACAAACACTGAGGAGAAAAAGAAGACCAAAATAAATGTCAGAAGAGACTCATAAAATTGCATTAGAGCACAGAGAAATCAAAATAAAGGGGATAAATGGACTGATGAAAGAAATGATAGAATATGTCAAAGGGCAACTCAAGATGAGAAAGCAAAGTATTACAATGGAATGTGCCAAGTGCAGGAGTTGGAGAATGAAAAAGAGAAACTCTCAGCAATTCAAAAGTTGACATAATTCAAAAACAAATGAGACCTTGAATTGCAATATTGAGAGATGCTGTGGGCAAAATCTGGAATGGTCAGAAAATATCAAAAGAAGATACAGGGCATACATAGATCACTGTATCAAAAACAACAGGTTGACGCTGAAACATTTCAACAAGTGTCATCATATGAACAAGAGCCAATGACAAAGAAGGAAGAAGTTCAAGCTACACTGAAGATGTTTCAAAAAAATAAATTGCAAGAATCAATGAGATATCAATTGACATATTTGAACTAATAGATACAGTCCTGGATGTGCTCAGCAGTGTATGACAGGAAATTTAGGCAGCTGCCTGGCCCACTAACTGGAAGAGACTAATAATATTTGTTCCTATTCCCAAGAAATGTAATCCAACAGAGTGTAGAAAGTATTAAAAAAATATCATTAATATCAGATGCAAGCAAAATATTGCTGAAGATTATCCAAAAATGGTTAAAAAAATACCATAACAGGGAACTGACAAAAGTTCGAGTTGGGTTGAGAAGAAGCCATGGCACCAGAGATATCGTCTCTCAAGTCAGATGAATCTTTGATTGAAAGCAGAGAATAACAGAAAAATGTCTGTTTGTGTTTTATTGACTAAGCAAAGGCATTTATTTGGCTATGTATATCCTCACAAACAATGCCAAATAGAACAGTGGGAATCTCAGAACACTTAATTGTGTGCATATAAAACCTATTCCTAGACAAAGAAGTTGTTGCCTAAATAGAGCAAGGGAACACTGCATGATTTGAAATCAGGAAAGATGTATGGCAGGGTTGTATCTTTTATCCATATCTATTCAGTCTGCACACTGAGAAAATCATTTGGGAAGTAGGGCTTTATGAAGAAGAATATCACAGAATTTGAGGAAGACTCAGCATAAATTTGCACTATGCAGATAACACAACCTTGCCTGCCGAACCTAAGGATGATTTGAAACTTATATGGAGGATCAAAGACTATAGTCTTCAATATGGATTGCATCTCAACATCAAGAAAACAAAAATCCTCACTGATGAAAGTGCAACAATGAATGACTGGAAACCCACAGTCTCTGTAAACTTAAATTAAAATTAATAATATACATTCTTACCGATGTATCATAGGAAACAATAAATAGAGAAAATGTTCAAATTGTCAGTAGTTTTTTCTTACTTAGATACACATTCAATATCCTTGGGACCAGAAGTTAGGAGATCAGAAGGTGTATTGCCCTGAGCAAATCCACTGTCAAGGATCTTTCCAAATTACTGAGAAGTGAGGATGTCCATTTGAAGACTAAAGTGTGCCTGATTCAGGCCATGGTCTTTTTAATCACTAGTTATATATCTGGGAAGTGGACAATAAATAAGGGTGATGGAAGAAGAATTGATGTTTTTGAGCTATGGTGTTGAAGAACAGTTTTGAATATTCTGTGGACTACCAAAAAAATGAGATATATCTTGGGAAAGAGTGCTGCTGGAAATCTCCTTGGAAGGAAGAATGGTGAAAACTTCATCTAAAATATTTAGGGCATGTTGCCAGGAGAGGCTATTCCTTGGAAAGGGATATCATGCTTGGAAAGTTAGAGAGTCAATAAAGGTGAGGGAGACCCTCAACTACAGAGACTGACACAGTGGGTGAACCAACGATCAGACATGATGAAAATAACACAACATAGACCAGGGCTCAGATCTGCTGCTCATAGGGTTGCTATGATTCACACTTGACTCGATGGCACCTAAAAACAACACAAAAAATTCCTCAAGGGTGTCTTGTACTTTATTTCATTATTAGTAAGATATTCAATGTCTTTGGTGTCCCATAAGGACCTTACATTTGTATAGTCATAAATAGTAATTTGATGGGAGTTATAAAATCAATAGCTGTAATGAATTCACCACATCTCATACTTACACAGCTGGTCCAATTATGGGAGTTTTATCCACAACTAGAAAGTCTCATTCAGCTGACATAGCTGCTGTTGTTGTTGTTGTTATGTGCCATCGAATCGTTTG
>NW_006399751.1:21029894-21061676 GCF_000299155.1 Elephantulus edwardii | reverse complement strand
CATTGTGCAAAATTCAATCATTCTATCTCCAGCTTTATTTCTGTCACCAAGTCCATGTTTTCCAACTACTGATTCTTCTTCCCTGTTCCCAACTTTTGCATTCCAGTCACCCATTATTATCAATGCATCTTGATTGCATAGCTAGGATCCAATTAATTTGAATTTTATTCCAGTTCTTTGCATGGTTATGCAGTGGCAAATAACTCTGCTTTGGAAAACATTGTCAAGATGATCAGTGATATCACAAGACTGCCTTGTTCTGCATTTTTTTGATACTAATTTGTTGTTGTACAGTCCCATTTAGTCACCTACAACTCACAGAGACCTATGGACAAGGGTTCTCAACCTTGCCCTACTCTGTGCGTTCCTCCTCCTCTGTGAGCCCATTATTATGATTACTATTTCAATACATCTTGTCTTCCTCTCTGTGATAGGCTTTGCTTTTTATTTTGCTGTCTTTTCGTGTATGTTGGTAATTGGTTTATCATCCTCACTATATGACAACTTGGTTTTTTGGTTTTGTTTTTTCTTTTTCTTTTTACTGGATGAAATTTAGAATGAATATTTTTCCTATGGCCCATTTACTCTTTGTGGGGCCATTGACTTCCAAACCTGTCCTTGACCATATCTCTGACTTGACATTTGACTCTTATTAGGTCACATTACTTTCTCTTTAGCTGTGGCCAGAAACCTTGGTCAGTAGAACCAGTGTCTAATATTCAGTTTAAAAGGCTACCTTTTGGGGGGATTGTATAACAAAGATAGACTTATTTTCTATTTTCAAAGAGAAAAGCGAAGTGGGGTGGAGGGGTAGGCAGGGAGGAAAATGTGTAACAACAAATGAATGGGGAAAAACAAAAAAAAAAAAACCACACACAAAAAAGAACAGAAAAAAAGGCTACCTTTTAATACTCTTTAGGATTTCATAATCCTTGAAACTTAACACACATTAAAAATTCATTACCTTCAAGGTAAGCTTTTTTAAAAAACCCTGTTAGTTTGTTGAATGACAATGACACTTTTTTTTTAACACAACCACCCATGTAGCCATTGTTTGAGTTCACTGACAACACCACTTCAGAAGCAGGAACTGTCAAGTTCTCCTTCTGTCTGTCCCAAGAGCCACCAAGAAAGACTGTTGGTGCTATGTTGTTGTTGTTATGTGCCATCAAGTCGCTTGCAACTCATAGTGACCCTATGAGTACAACAGCCTATGTACAACAGCCCTAAACTCTGCTCTGTCCTGTGCCAATAGCACTGTCTCTGACACTCCCATCCCGATTATCCCAGTCACTGAATCAATCCACCTCATAGAGGGTCTTCTCCTCCTGCGCTGTCCCTCCACCCTCCCAAGCATGAGGTCCTTCTCCAAGGACCGGTCTCTCCTCACAACATGTCCAAAGTATGTTAGACGGAGCCTCAGAATCCTTGCCTCCAAGGAGCCACCTGGCTTAATCCTTTCCAGAACGAATCTGTTTGTTTTCCTAGCAGTCCATGGTATTTTCAATACTCTTCTCCAGCACCACAGCTCAAAGACATCAATTCTCCTATCCTCCTTGGTCATTGTCCAACTCTCTGAGGCATAACAAGTGATTGTGAAGACCATGGCCTGTATCAAATGCACCTTGGTCTCCAGATAGCCATGTAAGAAACTAAAAACTCCAAACAAATGAAACTCAAAACAAAACATGTAGTCTTTGAGACTGTGGCAGGAGAAAAGGAAGAAGCAACAGAGTGTGGAAATCTCCTTTAAACATCTATGCTGAGAACATCTAGGCAATCATGAAGGTTAAACCATTCCTGAAACAGCAAAGACAACAGAAGTGCAACTCTTGAGGTTGTTTTTTTTTTATTTTTGCTATTATCATTATTATTAATTTCAATGAACATCTACAGAGATTTTGGAATTCCATTCATTCATTGTTGCACTTTTCTCCCCACCCACCCCACCCCCAGTTCACTCCTCTCCTTGAAAAGCAAAAGAAAAACTCCTTCACCTAATGTGTTAAAGGCCACTACCTCTATGGTGGTGGTGGAGGTTGCTATTAGGTGCTATCATGTCAAGTAAGTTGTAGCAACACTGTGAACAACAGACCTGAATTTTGCCCTCTCCTGTGCCATCCCCATCATCTCTGACACACGGCAGCCCATTGCTGCAGTCACTGTTTCAATCCGTCTTGTTGGGGGGTCTTCCTCTCCTTCACTAACCCTCCATCTTTCCAAGCATGATGTCCCTTTTCAAGGAATATCTTGGCCTACCTACATGTCTAAGCTATGAAAGACAAATCTTTGCCTTCTTTGCCAACTAGGAACACTCTGAGTGAACTTTCTCCAAGATATATCTATTCATTCTTCTGGCAGTTCGAGGTGGTACCAATAAGAAAATGAACTAATTTTCCAAACAATGTAAACAGAAACTGTTTCTAAAATGCCTTTGCCCTCCACTCCCCCCATTTTACTTGCATTGAATCATTTTCCTCGTCTACTACTGAGTAACCGTGGTCCTTATTATCACTATGGTCAGACATAGGTTGAGGGGCATTCACATTAATCTGGATTCACTCTTTTTCCTGGAGGGTTTTATTTTCTTGTTTGAATTTGTGGCCAATTCTCCTCATTCAGTTCAGGATGTCCAGTCATTAGTGATTACTTTGAATTGTAAAATGGTTTTATGAAGTTATTACATTCACAAGTGGTAGGTCTCTGTGAATGTTTGTATGCAAATATTCAGTCAAGAATTGACTAGATTAAATTCTGGTTTAATGAAAATATTTTTCAAATTATGATCAGGCAGGTGTCCGTAGGAATCATCTGGGAGTGCTTATATGAGGAATTGAGCTTCCTAAGTCCATCTTCGTTCAACTGAATTTGAAATTTGAGGGGTAAAGACCAGAGATTTGTTTAGAAAAGAGATTTTTCACATAATTATAAATAAAAAATTACTATCTATTCTTTGACTTTTCAGATTCCTATTTAGATAAGTGAATATGAAAGGACTGTCAAGATCATTTAGTGCACATTCTTTTAACCCAACTGTGAGAGCCTATGAAGCACATTTAAGTAAACATCATGTTGATATTTGTTTACCTAATGAGCTATGATAAACAAAAGCTACTCGATTTCAGCTGAGGAATGTTTAAGTTTTCCTCACTGCTCCAACTGTTCTTGTCCTTATTTAGCAAGAATATTATTAAGGTATTAGATTGTCTGATCCTTATTATTGAATAGTCATTCACTGAGGGAACAAACATATATAAAGAGAGAAAAGGAATCTAATTAAAAGTATATCTTTTTCATCTTTAATACTCAAAATCATCTCCAGTAAGAACTTTTCTTTATAGCACCATGACTAAAATGTGCCAACATTGATTATTAAGGAATAAAAATAGGAAAATGTTTTAACAAATTTTAAAGCCTAACTCAGTTTTGAAGTCCGCAGCTAATTAAAATAAAAACCAAGTTTATACGTATTGTAAATCATGTACTAATGTCACTTTATGTAGTTTAAAGGAGTTTGTCTCCACTAGTGGTGAACTGTGGAGATGAGTAGATTAATTATATCAACATTGAGTGATAGTTTTATATCATATTGAGATACATACTTAACAGGGAATCATGAACTCATTTTAAAACCATAGGATTGACTACATCTGTGGAAGGAATCGTTGTAGAAGCTCAATACTGTTGTTGTTGCTGTTGTTGTTAAGTGCTGTCGAGTTGCAGGTGACTCATAGCGACCCTATGAAGGAGAGTCCTCAACACTTGGGTGCCTTTCATCCTCTCTCCAGGTTCATAGGGTTTCTGGAGGCAAGCTATTATGGAAGTGGATGCTAGTCCTCCTTCCAAGCAGTCAGAATCAGGCCAGACACTTTGGAACAGACCATAAGTTACTAATGTGCAAGTTCAAATTGTGACTGAAGAGAATTAAAACAAGTCCATGAAAACCAAAACATGATCTTGAGTCTGCCCCACCCCCTGAATTTAAAAATCATCTTAAAAATAGATTTGAAGCATTGAACACCAATGACTGAAGACCAGATGAGTTATGGGATGCTATCAAAGATATCACCCATGAAGAAAGCAAAGGATGATTACAAAGACAGAAGAGAAAGAAAAAACCAAAATGGATATCATAAGAGATTCTTAAAATTGCCGTTGAGTGCTGAGAAGCTGAAACAAAGGGATAAGATGCTGAAATAAAAGAGCTGAAGAGAAAATTTCAAAGGGCAGCTCAAGAAGACAAAACCAAGTATTAGAATGGTATGTGCAGAGACCTAGAATTGAATAATAGAAAGAGAAGAATTCCGTTAGCATTTCTCAAGTTGAAAACACTGAAAAATAAATTTGAGCCTTAAGTTGCAAGTTGATCTCTACCCTGTCCTGATCCCTGTGATTCCTCTGTGTCTTTTGGGTTAGATGGTTTGCTGGAAGTTTTCAGAGACTCAGACCAGCCAAGGAAGTGACTTACATGACTTTGGGTGATGAAGGCCAATATTTCAGAGACTGGTGAGCGATCAGGATTCTGTAGACTGTCACTTGTGGTACAGCTGAATTCTGTGTCCCAAGAAAGCAAGAATCCAAAAAGAGAGCTAGCCTTAAGCTTCAATGAGATCATATAGGCCTCTAGTAGGTTGGGGCTTGTATCCCACCTTAACTATATCTCTTTAATACAATAATTCAAGACAAACTGCATTGGGAAAAATTTGCTGTCAGGGACCTCTCCAGAGTACTGAAAAGCAACAATGTCAGTCTAGAGACTAAATTGTGCCTAATCCAGGCCATGATCTTTATAATTACTTGTTATGCTTCAGAGACAATGACTAAGGATGACAGAAGAATCAATGCCTTGAATTATGGTGCTGGAGAAGAGTCTTGAACATACCATGGACTGCCAAGAAAACAAATAGGTCTGTGTTGGAGAGGGTGAAACCTTGTCTCTCCATGGAGGCTAGAATTTTGAAGCTCCATCTCACATGTGCGGGAGAGGAAGACCCTGGATAAGATGCATTGACATAGTAACTGAGGCAATAGGGGTAGTTGTGTTGGAATTAGTGAGACTGGCGCAGAACAGGGCAGGGTTCAGAACTGCTGTTAATAGAGTCACTGTGGATTGCAGGTGACTTGACAGCACATAACAACAACAACCACAACAATGCAATAAAGAGCTCTGGTGGCCTAAAGGCAAGAAGCTGCCCTGTAATGCTGAAGGGAGGTGGTTTGATGACACCAGCTGCTCCGCAGGAGAAGGATGGACAATCTCCCATGAAATTAACTGCTTCTAAAACCTAGTGGAGGGTCAGTTGTGTGTCAGTTCTGTTTTACTGTACACAACAACAACAACAATACAATAAATACTTCATCAGAAAAGTAAAAAGTTAATCAACTGCTAGGAAAGTAATTTTAAACTATAAAGCTTTGACACTACACAGTTCCTAGTTGGATTAAGCAGTTTATTTATTGGAGATTTGCAGAGGAAAGTTTTGGACCTGAGAGTTGAATTTATGCTAAAGCTGGAGACAGGCTCAGCAGACTCTTCTTACTGATTACTCTGACTTCCTGACTTTCCAAGATTCATTGTTCGTTTTTCTTTGAGTTTATAGAATTCAATGTATCTGACCTTAACAATGGCAAGATCTGATTAAGCAGTCTTTTTAAAAGCTGTAATTTTCATGAATGATACTTTTGATTACCGTATAGGAGGCATTTTGGAAGTGAAAATGCAAAATTAGAGAGATGAAAGAAAACCAAGTTGATATCTATAATCCTGAGTATGGACTAAAACAAGGTAAGTTCTTATTGCCATTGCCTTTAATGTTGTGCATGTCCTACAGAAGCTGACACCCTTTGTTTCAAAGCTGTCTATTCATCTATGGTCCAGGAATAAGAGAAAAAGAGGGGAAGGTAGAGCAATTATAGGAATGCTAACCATGTCATATCAATTAATGACATACAATATTAGCAACCACATTTATGTGATATAGAATGACTGTTGTCATTTCCTTGAAATGTATAGAATCCATAATCAATTTAGAATATTCATTCTTACACGTGTTAATTATTTATTACAGTGTAACACTGTGCTCCTAAACTTCTGTTTGTTGCTATGTACCATAAATTCACAACCAACCCATGCTTAACCTCCAGTGGGTTTTCAAAAGCTGTAAAGCACATAGGAGTAGATTTCCCTTCTTTCTTGAGTGGGGAGCTAACCCCCTTCCCACTAAGCCACCAGAGTCCCATCCAATTTTAGCTACTGAAAACCACATACAATTAATAACTCATAGCTTCTGAGGGCCAGGCACCCTGAAAGAATGCTTAGCTGGGAGACATTGGTTCAAGGCTTTTCACAATCTTTCAAGGCTAAATTTAACATTTTTACTAGGACTGTAGCTATCTTTGAATTGTGATGTTAGAGAAAAGTACTGAGTATCCCATGAACTTCCAACCTCCCCCCACCCACCACCAGATATGTTTTGGAAAAGTTGCAGCCAGAGGGGTTCTTGGGGAAAAGATGGCAAAACTTCGTCTTTCATGATGAAGTAATAGGAAAGGCTATGACTTGGAAAGGGACATCATGCTTGGAAAGATGGAGGGTCAGTGAAGAAGAAAGAGACCCCCAATGAGACAGATTGACACACTGACTTCAGCAATGGGTTGTAGTATGTAGCTGTTCATAGGATCACTATAAATTGTACTCAATGATATCTAACACCAACATGGTTATCTGGAGAAAGCTCTGGTGGCCTAGGGGGTAAGGAGTAACACTGCCAACCCAAAGGCATATAGCTTGAATCCAACAGCTGCTCCATGGGAGAAAGAGAGGCATTCTCCAGGAGAGCCTCTGAAAACTTACTATTAGAGTGAGTTCTGAGTCAATCTGACTCGATGGCACATAACAACACTATAGACATGTGAAGGGTCCATTGGGGAAGAATCTACTTCCAAGTTTATTCATTTTATAAAGTATAAGGGGGTTTTTTGCTACATAGACCATTTTACAAGGCAGCGTCACATGGCTGCTGACCTTCTTCAGTGAAAAGTGATCTCAGACTGGATAAGAAAGAACAAACACAGAAGATAAAAGCCAGAGTCTAATAATTTAACCTGGGGAGTGGTTGCCCACCATTCTGCCTATAATCTATTAACTAGAAATCAGCAAGTGCACACAATAATTAAGAGAAGAACATTCAGGGCACAAATACCAGAATTAGGTATTACGGGGAATATCTGAGAGGTTTCCTAACACTATGAACTAATTTTGTTTCTGCTGATGCAATTTGGATTGTTTTTCATTCTTCCTTTTTGTTTTTCTAACTTTAATTCTTTGCATATTTCCTTATAATACTTGATTTTTATCTTCTAAAGTTGCTTTTTGAAATATTCTGCTCATGTCTGTTACTTCACGATTTCTTCCCTTTGATGTGGCCTCTCTCCACTCTATTGGAAATTTCAGGGTCTTCCTTCCTTCCTTCCTTCTTTCTTTCCTCTCTCTTTTATAATAACCTTTTATCCATGCTTGGATGTTGTCCTTGACCTCATCCTATAATTCAACAATTGTTCAACACTGAACCATTTCAGGAAGCAGCATATGATCAACAACTAGTGTTACTAAATGAAGGAATTAAACCTGCACTGAAGGCACTGGCAAAAAAAACAAAATGCCAGGAATTGATGGTATGACAAATATTTCATCAAACAGATGCAGTCCTGGATATGCTCACTAGACTAAGCCAAGAAATTTGGAAGACAGCTTCCTGGTTAACTGATTGGAGGAGATCCCATTCTAAAGAAAGATGATCCAACAGAATGTGGAAATTATTTAACCACATCATTAATATCACATAAGGCAAAAGTTTGATAAAGAGTACATCAATAAGGAAATGCCAGAAATTCAAACTGGATTCAGAAGAGCCCTTAGCACAAGGTATATCACTGCTGATGTGAAATGGATCTTAACTAACTGAAAACAAACAACGTTAGAAAGGTACTTGTATTTCATTTACTATACAGAGGCATATGTCTATGTAAATCATATCAAATTATGAATGACATTGAGGATAAAGTTTTCTGAATGCTTAATTGTGCTCATGGGAATCCTATCCATAGAACAAGAAGCAGTTTGTCCTGACAGAACAAAGGGTATATGTCAGAGCTGTACCCTTTCTCCAAACCTATTCAACTGGTATGCTAAATAATTAATTTAAAAAGTTTGACGATCTGAAGAAGGATGTTGTATCAGGACTGGAGGAAGATTCGTCAACAACCTGTGTTATGCAGATGATACAACTTTGTGTGGTGTAAGTGAAGAGGACTTAAAACACTAGCTATAGAGAATCAAAGACTACAGCCTTCAATGTAGATTTGGTCACAACACTAAAAGAAATGCTCACCACTGGACCAAAGGGCAACATTGTGATAGGTGAAGGAAAAATTTAGGTTGTTAAAGATGTCATTTTACTTGAACCCATCATCAACATCCACGGAGTCAAGAAATCAAAAGATGTGTTTCATTGAGAACATCTGCTGTCAAAGAATTCTCTAACCTTAAAGACTAAGATATGCCTCATCCATGCTATGGTATTTTTCAGTTGCTTCCTATGTACCTGACAGTTGGACAATTAATAAGTATGACTGAAGAATAATCAATACCTTTGAAGTGCGGTGTTTACAAAGAGTATCGAATATCCCGTGGTCTGCCATAAAGATGGAGGGACAATGGGCTTAATCATATTGGAGACTCGATAATGGTACAGGATAGAGATGGATTCATATCTGTTGTTTATAGTGTCACTGTGATTCATAGGTGACTTGAAGGCATATAACAACAGTAGCAATTTGAATTGTTTCTTCTTACATAAAACTAATTTTATGCAAAATAGTAGAATTGTAGTAGTAGCGATATGATGGGAATGGCACAGGATAAAATAGAACTCAGATCTGTTGTTTATAGGGTTGCCATGAGTTTTAGTTAACTTGATGTTACCAAAAAGCAACAGCAGGAAAGGATTTTGGTTTTGCAACGATGAGGACAAGGGCAGGCTTATATAATTTTATGAAGTTAGAGTTTTTCATTCTGGCAATACTGAACAGTGATTAGGAATGAGAAATATGGATTTCTACTTTGGTCTTTGTGCTTGCTTATTGGGTATATGACCTTAGGAAATGCAGTGGAGTGAATTATTTAATATCACCCTTCTCACTATTGTCTTTGTAACTTCCACCAAAAAACTGGTTAAGACAATACAAATGTGAGATCCTATGACCAACTAAGAGCTTTTGCAGTGAAGTCTGAGCAAGCTGCTCTATGGTTTGAATCCAATAACTGCTTTGTGGGGCAAAGTAGGGCCATCCTCTCCTGTTGTTATTTACAACCTTGAAAACCTGATTTCAGTTCTCTATGAGCTGGAATCCACTCACTGACAGTGAATTTTGATTTTTTTGTGTGACTAACCATGGGTATTAGGTAATCTGCTAATAGTGGCACTTTTATGGGAATGGGATCATGCAAATAATGTTCATGGAACTCTAATTTAGGGGTTGGTTCATTTTGCCACCCTGATAAGATTAAAATAAGCCATTCTTCAAATAAAAATGGGGCATCTCACTATTATCAAGATAAAAGATCCACCTTTGAGCTGGAGACTTTTATTGGTGGGAATGCCTCTTGGAGCGTATCTAAGCAGAGGTAGAAGAACTTTGTAATTTTTACTAAGCAGGGCAGAGGTTAAGGGGCTGAGAGATCACAGGCCGTAGGAATATATGCCTTCAGGTGCAAAATAAGAGGGAGACTGTTCTGTTAAAAGTAGTGTATCCTAAAAAAAAAAAAAAAAAAAGTAGTGTATCCTGAGTAATTTCTTTTTTTTTAACTTTTCTAGATTTTTTTTATTGATTGCATTTTGAAATTATACTTCTTTGATGTATGCTGAGTAATTTCTGATCCTAATTTGTTACCTGTTACTTTCCTAACAAATTCCTCAGTTGTGAATATTGTCTGTGAATTCTATATGGCCGTTGCAACAAATTATTAAACGCAGTAGAGAAGTAGAGTGTGTTGTGGCAGAGACAAAAAGTGTCAAAATTGGTTAAAAATAATGGGATACATAGCCTTGTCTAACCTCTGTCTGATAGGAATTGGTATTTATCTTTATTCTCTTTCTCCCTCATGATGATAGAGGTCAGGTAACACCAACACCATGTTCTTTTCCTAAGATAATTTCCAAACCAATTTTTAAGTCTTAATGTCTTCCTCTATAAAAGAGTGCCTAAATCATAGGTCTGTTGAAAAGATTATATGAGGCAATGCTTGCACACAATCAAGATTCTAGCACCAAAGAGAAGGAGCACTTAAAGTAGGATGAGAGGGGTGTTTAATGAAGGGAATATTTACAAAAGTGTGGGAAAATTAAGGGGAAGAGAAAGATATAGTGAAGTAGAATACAATCACAAAGGGAAGAAGGCTGTAGGAGACATTTCCTGGATGAGATCTTGGAAAGAAGGGACAGTCAATTTGCTATGGTAGGACAGTGAAGAAATCATACCTGGTATTATTTCTCTCTCTCTCACCTAGAGCTGAATCTATTGAGAAACCAGAGAAAAGATCCTCTTGATTCAATCCAGAGTAGTTCACCACTATGGCACTTTGAAGGGCTAAAGTACATAAAAGTGCACAGAGTTCGACATGTAAAATGGTTAACACCAGTTATGCCACACAACAAGTGGTCAGTCTGTACTCCTGGGTGCTGCGTAGTATTCCATCATGTGAATATGCAATACTTTCTCAATCCATTGGCCATTCATGTACGTTGAATTTTATACAATCATTCATATACATTGTATTTTATATAATTAATCACTACTGATCTATACCTCTTGTTACCCCATCTTATTCTTACAGTTCTATTATTATATGCTGTGTGAATATATGTGAATGGAGATAAGTTGAATGTGAATGGGTGTGGGATAGGACCGAATAACTTCGAAGACATCTCATTTTGCTACTATGAAGATCAGTTTTGGGTATCACCTGCACTGGGAAATTCAGATAATGCAAGGTTTATTGAATTGTCAAGCAACATTCACCTAGGGCAGCTAGGAGAAAAAACTCACTCGATATATTGTAGTCACTGGTCCAGTAGGAGGAGTTCTACTCTTCATTTTTCTAATTATTTTGGAATAGAAGAAAAATTGCTTACATTATGTCTTCTAGAAACTCCCAGGATACGGCTCCCTCTCTGCCTTGGAGAGCCAGTCTTGCTAGGCACGGCATGTTGCTCTAGTGAGACTCTTGTATCCAACTTTCCTCCCACCCAGCTGCCTGCCTCTTTCAGTTCAAAAAGCTGTGAAAGGTGCCACTCCCACATAATTCAGCGCAGAGTATTCTGGGGTTTCCTAAGCAGCAGGTTGGCAACCAGCAACAGATGGAGGAGCTGTGTAATACTGAGGAGAGGCTGCAAGGAGAGGTAGGCAATGAGGCGGGTAGCCAAGTGGGCAGTCTGGGAGATGGAGGGCCAAAAAGCAGTGAGGCTCGTGCTGCTAAAATGGAATGATTCCTGTGAAGTTGTGAGATTTCCCACCCTTCCTTGTCTCTCTACCACTTCTCTTAATCCATTTCCAACTTCAACAAACCTCATCTAACTATTTTCCTTAGATTGGCAGGTGCCATCTCTGCCTCTGACTGTGATTTCTCCCTTCAGAATGAGCTTCAGAAATGCTATTGTGCCTTTAAGGAAGAAATCAACATGGTGCAGATGGTCTTTCGAACATATTTGTTTCTGTGTCATCTTCTCTGAACATAAATATCAATTCAGTAACTTCACTGTTGTAAGTGATAAGTTGAAACATTATCAGTTGGGTTTTTTGTTAAATGACAGTAACAAAATGAAAAATCACCATTAAAAGGCTGTATTTGCATATTTTTTTATGCTGTGGAAGAACACCGCACTAATGTAGCATAAGGAGAATTCTTAAACAGAAACATTACAGTTTTCAAAATCTAAGGAAGATCAAAAATAAATGCTGAAATTTCATTTATAAAAGGAAACAGGGAACAGTTATTCCACTAGCAGAATAATAAAAACACTTTCTAGTGACATTTTTAATAGCATATTAATTCAAAATTCTAATTTTGAGAAAGAGTAATTCCATCTACATAAACACTAAATGCATTCTAAATGCTTAGTATTATTGTAATGACTAGAAATTAAATTAATAATGCTAAGATGGTTCAAATTTTATTCAACTGTCTTAAATCTTTTTAAAATCTACATTAATTATATGTCATTCTCAATAAACTCTGATATTGAACTTTATTTTCTATTTTAATTCTTTAAGGCTTAAGTAATTCTTCATTTTTTAGTATTTCTCTTTTGGAAGTTACTTTCAAAGATATTTATAGTATTTTTGAACACAGTAAGCATTTTAAAACTACAGAGCCTGATTAGGCAAACATAGATACACACACACACACACACACACACACACACACTTATACAATTGTCATATAATCATAATTATCTTGCTGCAGACATGGATTTCACTAAGATGATCGAACTAAATAGGCACAATTTTAATTCTGGATAAATACAGACGGAAGAGTATCTTCTCAATGCACAGTATAACATCTAAACAATATTCATAAAAAATTAAGACAGTCATAAGTCATGGGATATGGTTTTTAGTCCAACTCTGAAAAAAAGAAGATAAAAGCACTACAAAAGATTTTGGAAAATAGATTCCTTGGGGAGAGTTCTTCATTTCTTTCTTCTCTTTCAAGCATATATCAGGATGGTCAGCAAATCTAACCCTGCTGATTACAGGGCCTTTAATGAGATGTAGGGCAGCAGGCAGTCTCAATTTCAACAGGTTTAAAGCACTATTTTGAGCTCCATAGATTCAAATCAAACCTAGAATTTGGTAGTCTGGTGTGTGAGACTCTCAGGTAATTCACAGAGGCCAATTCTCCTAGGAAACATAAACACCATGCAAGACAGTCAGCAATATGTTTTGCTCCACCACATTACCATTTGACAAGTTTATATTATTATTATACAAATTCATGGATTTATTTGTCTCTTAGGCTATATTACATTTTAGAAATGATTAGGATTTGCAACCCACTCCCAAATCCAGCAAACAAGGCAGATTGTGTATCAGAGGATTTTCTTTCATTGCCAGAATACCCTGCTGCCAAAATGCCAGTGTGGCATATTCCTTGGCCACGTAGCTGTGGCCATCACAGTGCCCAGCTGAGACTTTTCTAAAGGCTCCGTAAACAACTCTCCTGCCAAAGCTGACATTTCAGCTTTCAAACTTAGGGCCTCCCCAACCCCTCCTTCAATTCTTCCAAAATCCAAGCTTGAGAACAATACAAAGAATGAAATAACAAGGCAATGCAAACAGCGGGTTTCTACAATCAAGGAAAGATTACTTATTCTGAGAGTGCCATTGTTTTCCAACTGCAAAGTCATATGACTTTGATGACGTTGGTGGGAGTGGGAGGGAGGAGAAAATGGAACCAGTGAATTCATACACCGGTTGACTTCATAAGTCTCCTTGCAATTTATTTTTAGAGCAAGTCTCAGATATTAAATGTGTTTTGCTAACATTTTGCTTTAGTGTCTATATACTCAATGTCTAGATACTCACAATTGGTGAGTCCCTTTGTAGTTAGCTATGGTTGCCTTTGCATTGAATTTGTGGATCTTAATACAGTTGAATGGACACAAATCAGATAATAAATATATCACAATTAAGTCTCACCACACCTCTAGTTTACTTTTCTTCTACCAAGGCGGGAAAGAGTAATCAAATTTTAATAATAAATGTGCAAACAGCAGTAATGTATGCAATTAGAAACAGTTTAATCTCCTGTAGTATCTTACAGATTTTTCTCTCTGGCACATTTTGGGGCTGACAGTTTCAGTGCCTTCTAACTATTAATCATTTTTATTAACCATTAGCCAAGAAAGTTCTTTTACTCTGAGAATTTAAAACAGACAGGGGCTGCAATGTAGAACCTTAAAATTAGGTCACCAAAAATGGCTTTCCCTCACCTCACCTCTCAACTCTTCTGTGTAATACCAAAGCTTGGCAGGAGTGATTAAAAGTTACCTACTTTCTTTCCCAAAGAGGGCTCTCTGCTTGTCTTTGCTGGGTGTAATTTATTCTGAATACATCTCTTTCGTTTATGGCTGACCTCATGGAAACAAGGTTCATTTTACAGTTTCTAACTCAGTAGCTTTGGAAGTACTGTTCTTAGGTAGCTAACATTTTTCTTTTTTACTCTCGTCCCTTCACATGAATGGCTAATGATAGAATCAGGGCCTGTGTCTTGAACAAATGAAATAGGACTGAGCGCCCCTTGGTCCTTTTTTCCTGCTTAGATTTGTGTTTGAGCTTTATCCTACACATCAGTTCACCTTTTGGTCAGTCTGATCTCGGCCATGCAATGCCACTTAAAAATATCCTGTACTTTGAGAAAAGGTCAGAAATAAGTGATAGGAAATAGAACAAGGGCACATTTCCGTCTTGACTATTCAAAAGGTATGTGTCTGCCTTCTGAAGATTCCAATAATGACTTTAGCCGTGACTCATTTTTTTCTAAGTGAGCTTTATTATGTTACTTTTATTTGGCAATCAAGGTGACCACAATACATAACTCCTTATGCTGCTTTGTGCTCAGTGTGAAAAGGACAGAGTGATAGACGAGCAAGAGAACATTTTTTTTTAAGAAAAAAAGAATCTTCGATTTCAAGTGCCTTTCAGAAGCAACAAATTACTTGTAATCCGACAGTTCCTAATTAAATTGATTGTGAGACAAAATGCTCCCAACAAGTGTCAGACTCACATGAGTTAAAAAGCTTGTTCAGTTGCAAAAAAATAAAAATAAAAAATCATTTAATGTTTTTAAATCATCTTGAAAGTAAATGTCCTTGAACGCTCTCATAGAAATCAGTTAAGATCTCAGCTGGGGGCTGCTGACATGTTGTAATGACTATAATTTATTGCACATCAGCTCTATACTACCTTTGCCCCACTGGGGTGCCACCTGAAAGCTAGCATGACTTACGGAAAATTGGAAGGAAAAGAAGAAGAAGATAAAACAATTTCAAGGCCATTATAGTTAGCTCTGCACTGTCAATTTGGACTTGAGGCACTTCTTTCAGAGACTGAACATGTCTTATTCAAATTTTCCAATTTATATAGTTATGGCTTAGTTGTTCCCAGTATGTTACCTATGTTACAGTTGTGTCCTCAGTCTATATGCTGAGAACGTTTTTCAAAAAGCTGAAATCTATGAAGAAGAATGTAGCATCAGGATTGGAAGAAGAATCATTATTAACTTACATTATGCAGATGACACTACCTTGTTTGCTAAGACTGAGGAGAACTTGAAGCACTTGTAGAAAATAAAAGAATATAGTTTCAGTATGGATTGCATCTCAACATCAAGAAAACAAAAATTCTTACCACTGGACCAATATGCAAACATCATGACAGATGGAGAGAAGATTGAAGTCGTCAATGATTTCATCTTGCTTGAATTCACAATCATCATCCTTGGTACTGTCTGTCAGGAAATCAGGAGACTGGGAAAGTCCACAGTAAGGGCCTTTTCCAAATTATTGAGGAGTAATGATGTCAGTTTGAAGACTAAGGTGCACCTGATTCAAGCCATGGTCTTTCTGATCACTTGCTTCACATCTGAGAGCTAGAGAATGAATAAGGATGACAGAAGAAATATTGATGCCTTTGCGCTGTGGTGTTGGAAGAGTTGGATATCCCATGGACTAAGGAAAAAACAAATATGTCTTGGATAAAGTGCAGCGAGAGTGCTCCTTGGTGGCAAAGACGATGAAACTACATCTCACATATTTCGGACGTGTTACTAGGAGAAGCTAGTCCTTGGAGAGGTACATCATGTTTGAAAGAGGAAAATCCTCAAGCAGGTGGATTGCCACAGTGACTGGCACAATGGGCTCTCGGGTGTCAGAGATTGTGAGGATGGTACAGGATAGAACAGGGTTCAGATCTATTATTCATAGGGTTGCTATGGGTTGTCCTTGCCTCGACTATACATAACAACAACAATATTGAATTTAAGGAGCTCTGGTAGCATAGCTTTAAGTAGTTGTGCTGGCAACTCAAAGGTGCTCGTATCTAATTCACCACCTGCATCTAGGAGAAACATAGATAATGTTTTCCCACGCAATTAAGTGCCTCTGAAAACCTGCTGGAGGGTCAACTGTGGGTTGGTTCTCTATGATAAACAACAATATATTACTGTTACTCCAGGCAAACAGTCAAGAAGCTTAAAGATATTACTGTGAACATTCACAAGTATTCATTGTACATCTACAACATATAAAACTTACAATATACTAAAAAATGTTCTAGGCATGGTTGTTTTTGTGTAGTACCACCAAGTCAGAACCTACTCAGAGCTGACTTTTCAGTTGGTTTCAGAGGCAGTAATTGCACAGGCAGAATTTGTCTTTCATGTAGAAGCGAAGGGATTCAATCCATACGCCTTTTGTTTGGCAGCACCATTCCTTACCACTAAGCCACTGGAGCTCCATTTTATAGGCAATAAGGACATAAACATTATGAATATCACCATTTTTTAAGCTGAAAGAACTGAAGAACAAACTCAGGCCTCAAGTTGCAATACTTAAGGATGCTTTGGGCAGAATATTAAATGATCCAGGAAGCATTAAAAGAAGATGGAAAGAGTATACAAAGTCATTGTACCAAAGTCATTGGTGGACACAGAATAATTTAATGAAACAACATATGAGCCCGTGGTGAAGAAGGAAGAAGTTCAAGATGCTGGGAAAGAATTGGCAAAAAGCAAGGTCTCAGGAATTGATGGCATACCAATTGACATATTTCAACAACACTGTCCTGGATGTGCTTACTATGTTGTGCCAAGAAATCTGGAGGACATCCACCTGGCCAACTGACTGAAGAGATCTATATTTGTTTCCATTCCAAAGAAGGGTGACCCGACAGAGTGCGGAAATTATCGAACAAAATCATTTATATCACATGTAAGCAAGATTCTGCTGAAGATTATCCAAAAATGACTGGAACAGCACCTCATAGAGAACTGCCTGAAGTGCAGGCTGGGTTTAGAAGAGGCCAGGGTACTAGAGATATTGTAGCTAATGTCAGGTGAATCTTGTTTGAAAGCTTAGAGTACCAGAGGAATGTCTATCTGTGTTTTATTGACTACTCAAAGGCATTTGACAGTGTAGATCACAACAAACTGTGGCTGACTCTGAGAAGAATAGGAATCCCAGAACACTTGATCGTGCCAATGCAAAACCTATATTTGGACCAGGCGGCAGTCTTCAGAATAGAGCAAGGAAACACTGCATGGTTCAGAATTGGGAAGGGTGTGTGCCAAGAATGTGTCCTATCTCCATATCATTTCAATCTATATGCAGAATAGATTATCCAGGAGGCTGGGCTATGAGGAGAATGTGGTGTCAGAATCGGAGAGAGACTCATCAACAATCTGTGTTATGCAGATGACACAACCCTGTTTGCTGAAACTGAGGAGGATCTGAAGTGCTTGCTACAGAAGGTCAGGGACTGTAGCCTTCAACATGTATTGAAGCTCAACACCAAGAAAACAAAGATTCTCACCACTGGGCCAATTGGCAGCATCATGATAGATGTTGAAGAGATTGAGATTGTTAACAGCTTCAGTTTGCTTGGCTCTACAATCAACACTCTTGGTACCAGAAGCCAGGAAATTAAAAGATGAATTGCATTGGGAAAGTCTGCTGTCAGAGACCTCTCCAAAGTACTGAAGAACATTGATGTTAGTCTGGAGACTAAAGTGCGCCTGATACAGGCCATGGCCTTTGCAATTACTTGCTATCCGTCAGAAAGCTGGATGCCTTTGAGCTGTGGTTTTGGAAAAGTGTATTGACTATGCCATGGACTTCCAAGAGAACAAACAGGTTCGTCCTAGAGAGGGTGAAGCCAGGGTGCTCCTTGGAGGTAAGATTCTGAAGCTTTGTCTGACGTACTTTCGACATGTTGCAAGACGGGATCTGTCTTTGGGGAGGGACATCATGCTTGGGAGGGTAGAGGGACAGTGCAAGTGAAGAAGACTCTTGACGAGAAGAATTGATTCAGTGGCTTGGGTAATGGAGGTAGGTGTATCAGAGACAGTAAGACTGGCACCGGATAGAGTGGGGTTTAGGGGTAGTGCGCACAACTCGATGGCACATAACAAAAACAAGAATAGTTCTTGACCTCATGAAGATTCTAGGGAGTACAGAGATCAGATATGGGGGAAACGGTAGGAAAACCTCAAAAGCACTAACAAGATAATGTCATAATTTTTATAATGACATGAAATTATCTCTTTCAATTATTCTCTTTGTACCTACAATTTAGCTATTAAGAACTATGTGGATGAAACATTTGATATTGGATTAAATCTAACTCATAGCTGGGTTGATTAAAACCTTAAGAATAAGAGAGGAGAACAAAGAAAAAGAGAGAAACCAAAAAGAAGGCATTCTGATGAATACAATGTTCTAGTATGGTTCATATATTATTTATGAACATAATTTCCACAGAGGAATTGAAAAATATTTGAAACAGTGACAACCTCAATGGGATATACATTTGACTGGATATACATGTGACTTCAAAGGCGGTATGATTTCTGGTCTTCTGGTAAAAGGTTAAATAGATTTTTCTCAAAGCTCATAAATGTCCAGAACATTAGGATGTGACTTTATGTGGAAAATGGTTCTGTGAAGATGTGATTAGTTAAGATGTGGTCATACTAGTTTAGGGTGGACCCCAAATCCAATGATTATCATTCTTTAAAGAAGGCTATATGAAGCTACACACAAATCGAGAAAGAACATCTTGTAAACAAGACGAGATTGGGGTGTTAAGTACACAAGTCAAGGAGCACCAGGGTTTGCCCTCATTCATCCACAGCAAGATCCATCTATAGAGCCTCTAGAAGGAGTTGAATTATGCCTTAGTGTTGGATGAACACTTTGACTTTAGATTTTTAGCCTCAAGAACTGTGAGAAAATAAAATTCTATTGCTTAAAAGTTGCCAATTTGTAATAATTTGTTGCAGTGGCTGTAAGAAACTAATACAGATGTTGACACCAGAAACTATCTACAATGTAGAAGTGCCTTTCAAATCAGATAAAGTGTGAAGACTGAAAGACATGCTATAAAAAAGCTAAGCTACTTTAGAAAGACTATTCGTGAGGTCTCCTTCGAATTACATATAATGCAATAAAAAAACAACAAACAAAAACCCAGACCTACTGCCACTGAGTTTGATTCCAGCTCTTGGTAACCTTCCACGAGGTTTCCAAGGCTGCTAATCTCTATGAGAGAAGCCTGCCACATCTTACTCTCCTGGGGCAGCTGGTGTGTTTGAACTGCTGAAATTTCTGTTAGTAGTCTTACATGTAATGAATGATACAACTAGAGAAACACATGTGTGTCAGAGTAGAATTGTGCTCCAAAAGGTTCTCAGTGGCTAGTTTTTCAGAAGTATGACTCCAGGTCTTTTGTCTGAGGCAAGTCTGGGGGTCTCCTACATCCAAACTTTCAATTAGCAGAAGAATGCATGAATTGTTTGCATCAGATAGAAATTAGAAACGCATTATTGGAAAGTGGAGAACAGGGAAGGCTTGTTATAAAGTGGCATAAATTTAGTTAATATTAGTCTTGGGCGGAAAGTAGAATTCATAGTATCTAATTGGATATTTAACTGAGGACATTTCCAAGTAAACTGTCAAATTCACGCTCTAATTTCTCTTAGTGTCTATAATATGTGAGAAGAAAGAAAGAAAGAAACTGTTTAGCAAAAAAGAAACTACTTCTTGATGATTTGGAAAATTCTCAGTTTGATAATATTTCAAAAGATGTCAAGGTACATGTTAAAGAAAAAGCCAAGCATATGACTAGATAACTACTTGCTGAAAATATTGCCGTTGTTGTGTGTTGTTGAGTTGGAACCTACACATAGCTGACCCTTCAGGGGGGCTTTCAGACACAGTAAATCATATGAGAGGAGACTGTCCCTCCTTCTCCCTAGGAGCAGCTTCTGGATTCAAATCACAAACCATCGGGATTGCAGTGCAGATTTTTTTGTTGTTATTGATTGCTGTCGAGTCGAGCATGACTCATAGTGATCATATGAATCCCATTCTATAACTATTGTCATTTCTCTAAGTTCATAGTTTCCAGAGGTATGTTGCTTAGGAAGTGAATGCCATTCCTGCTTCCAAGCATGTCTTAATCTGTAAAATACTGTCCACTGTGGTAACTATTATGGCATTTTACATATCAAGGTACAGGGTTCAGCATTACAGCAACCCAAGGTTACCTCTGTAAAGCAAATTGGCAGACCAGTGCTGTACCACTTAGAAGAATGTTCTTCCAAAATGTAATAACACTAGGTGTGAAGGCTGCAGGTTCTCAGGCCTAACTGACTTTTAAATACAAAGGTCTTCCACTAGGTCTTATAGACTCTAAAAAAGAGGCTTAACGAAAACCCAATCAACCAAATATTATACAACTTATAATGATCCAAGAAACTATTACAGGCATAGCCTCTATAGAAAAAGATTTACATGGGGCCCATTATTCTTTATTTCTTTCTAATTTTGTGTTAAAAAAGTAATGAGTAACTTACACTTATCTCATAATTGTATTTTTGGGAGCAGATGACCTATTTTCTAGTCACACAAATTTACAGGTGGATTTAAATTTTGCTTCAGGATCAGCCATACCAATTGTTTTATCCAGACTTGACTTAGAAGATGAAATTTATTACTTTTGAGTTGATGATATTCAATATAGATTTTTAGATTTAGAGTTAGTTGTGGAATAGACAAAGTCTTTTGGGGAAGTTGGAATGGAGTGAATGTATTTTCCACTTGACCCGAATATAAAGTTTTGGGAACCAGAAGGCAGACTGTACTGAATAGTATTTCCCACTTTTTTTTTCCAAGTTAAAAACTCAAACTTCTTGCTGTTAAGGCAGAACCAACTCATAGATTACCTTCGGGGAGGGTGTTTCAGAGGGTTTTCTAAATTATATGGGAAGAGATTGCTAGTGGATTTGAACTGACAGAGAGAGAGGTCCTGCCTTTGGGATAGCAGTATAACTCTCTACAGACTGCACCACCAGCGTTTTCTTAAAGTCTCAGAAACCCTACAAGAGTCACCACAAATCAGAATTGACTCAGTGGTGCTTGGTCTGGTTGTGTTCAGGTAGATCTGCATCTGGATCTTTGAAAACCCTGTGGATCTGTCCTATTCTGCAACTTGGCATTGCCCAGAGTCCACAGCAGTTGTTCTTGTTAGAACAGCCCGCAGAAGTGTGAAATAAAGGCAACATTTTTCTGTTCTGTGCCATCATTTTGGCATACTTTGTTATGGCAGTACCCAGAAACTACTGTAATATTCTTGTTGTTTATTGTTATGTTGGAATGGTTCTGACTTTTAGTAGTAACCTTATTCCAATAAGTAAGCATTGCTCAGTCATGTGCCATCCTCACAATCATTGCTAAATTTGAGCCCACAGTCATAGCCATTGTGTTACTCTGTCTCATTGAAAAGCTTCCTCCTTTTTCTGACCATCTGTTTTACCTAGCAGGCTGTCTTTTCCTGGGACTCCAGTATCTCCTTATAACATGACTACAACACTCTATTATTTTTTTTTACAATAAATTATTAATTGCAAATACTTTTTTTTAAAACCCATGAATGATAACTATGTATTTGGACTTCACCTAGTGGAATACACAGGAATCAAACGGATATCTTTGTACTACCTCCTTATGTTGTCATATTCTCTGTAAAATCTGTATATGCTGATAGGTATATTCCCGTACACTCTCTCAGCTTACATATTTACCTGGTTAATCACTCACTCACTCACTCACTCACTCACTCACTCACTCACTCACTCACTCACATGTCGCCGTTCATTATTACTGTTATTGCAGGATTTTATATGAAATCATGCTCCTGGTTGCAGCCTTTCTTTCCCTCTTGCACACCTCCCAGAATCTTGCTTTGCTTTGGTCCTTTTGTGCAATGTCTTCATTTTCCTCTGCCTTTCTTTTCACACAGGCACAGCAGGAGTGGCATCCCCTTCCTAAACAACATGCCTCCAGAATCTCTACGAACTTTGATAGTGTTGATAGTTGTAGACGGGTAAAACACTTTAAATGCACTGCTTCCTTTAAGGAGAATTCTATCTGTAGACGGATTTGTTCTTTCTTTGGCATATTCTTTTGGAATATTCAGCACTCTTCTCTGCTATCATATTTTAAAAGCATCAATCTTCTTTTATCGTCCTTGTTTGTTGCTCAACTTTCTCATGCATACATTGTTGTGGCGGTGGTGGTTGTGTGCTGTCAAGTCAGAACCAACTTATAGCTAACCCTGCAGCAGGTTTTCAGAGGTAGTAAATCACATGGGAGGAGACTTCCCAGCAGCTGGTGAATAAAAACTGTGTGCCTTTGGGATTGCAGTGCAGCTTCTTACCCCTAGACCATCCATAATCCCTCCACACAGACAAGGTGAATAAAACTATCATTGCTTGGATTAGAAGCACCCCAATCTTCAAAGTGACATCTTTGCTTTTTCACACTTTAAAGAAGGCTTTCCCAGGAGACTTCCCCTTGCAACTAGTTTAATATCTTGACTGTTGCCTCTATGGGCATTGATTGTAGACCCAAGTCAAATAAAATCTTTAACAGTTTAAATCTTTTCTCCTCGGATAATACTGTTACTTCACAGTCCAGTTGTAAGGATTATTGTGTTTTGGGTTTTTCGTGTTTCAAAGCATAGTCCTCACTGAAGCTTAGAGTCTTTTACTGCTCTCAGTAAGTGCTTCAAATGTTCTCCCTTTCAGCAAGTAAAGCTTAGAGTCTTTTACTGCTCTCAGTAAGTGCTTCAAATGTTCTCCCTTTCAGCAAGTAAAGCTGTGTCTTCTGCCTGTTTGTGGTAGTAAATGATTTTCCGTCCAATACTAATGCCACATCAAGTAGCTCAAGTTCTTGGATAATTTACTCAATTTTTAAATGGAACAAGCAGAGTGAAAGAATTCAGCTGTGATGTACATTTATCCTGATCTTAAACCACAGGATTCCTTTCTGTGTCAGACTCTTTGTCTAAGGATAGGTTCCACATGAAGGCAGATAACTGTGCTAGAATTCCTGTTCTTCAGGATATTGCCCATAATTTGTTATGATCTTTAGAGTCATATATCTTTGCACATTCAATAAAATATAAGCAAATATCTTCCCATAGTCAATAAAACACAATTATAATTAGATCTAAGAATCTTTCCTGTTTTCTTTGCTTTAAGCCAATATCTACCTTATATCTGCAATGATATTCTCTATCAAATCCAACTTGAATTTTTAGCTGATAACTATTAATGTCCTTTCACACATATTTCATTATCTTCAGTAATATTTTAATTGTGTATGATAATGATGATATTGATAATGTCTGCATTCTATTAGACTATCTGTTCTTTAGAATGGCATGGATATAGATATTTTCCAAGCACTTGGCCAGGTAGCTTTTTTCTAATTTTGTTGGATAGATAAGGAAGCATCTTCAGTACCATATCTATTTGTTGAAACATTTCAGTTAGTGTTCCATCAATTCCTGTTGCCTTGGTTTTTTGCAAATAGCTTCAGAACAGCAATTATTTGTTATGTTCCGTAGAGTTGGACAATGACTAAGGATGACAGAAGAATAGATGCATTTGAGTTATGGTGTTGGAGAAGAGAATTGGACATACCATGGACTGCCAAGAAAACAAATAAGCCTGTCTTGATGAGAGTGAAACCAATTATCTTCTTGGAGGCTAAGATTTTGAGGCTCTACCTCACTTACTTTGGGCATATGGCCAGGAGAGATAGGTCCTTCAAGAAAGACATCATGCTTGGAAGGGTGGACGGGCAGCACAGGAGAAGGAGAGCCTAGATAAGATGGATTGGTACAGTGACTGGGGCAATGGGGTTTGGTGTGTTGTAAGTTAGTGAGGCTTAGGACAAGAGTGGGTTCAGAACTGCTGCACACAGGGTTGCTATACATCACAGGTGACTCAATGGCACATGAAAAAAATAACATACTTTGACAGGCTTGGAAGCAGGAGTGGCATCCAATTACTAATCACATGCCTCCGGACATTCTATGAACTTTGATACATGTCGATAGTTGTGAGGGGTTTCAGGCCTTTTGTTCATAGAGTCACTATGAGTCATGCTCAACTCAAAGGCAATCAACAACAACATAGACTTTTTATCATGTGCTACCTCCTACTGTGTTTCAATAATTATGCAAAGGCGTTTGACTGTGTGGATCATAACAAACTGTGGCTGACTCTGAGAAGAATGGGAATCCCAGAACATTTAATTATGCTAATGCGAAATCTATACTTGGACCAAGAGGCAATCATCGGAACAGAGCAGGGCAACACTGAATGGTTCAAAATTGGGAAGGGTGTGCGACAGGGATGTGTCCTATCTCCATACCTTTTCAAGCTGTATGCAGAGCAGATTATCCGAGAGGCTGGGCTCTATGAGGAGATGCATGGCGTTAGGATTGGTGGAAGATCTATCAACAATCTGCGTTATGCAGATGACACAACCCTGCTCGCTGAAACTGAGGAGGACCTCATGCACTTACTGCAGAGGGTCAAGGACTGCAGCCTCCAGTATGGACTGAGGCTCAATGTCAAGAAGACAAAGATTCTCACCACTGGCCCAATTGGTAGCATCAGGATGGATGGTGAAGAGATTGAGACTGTTCACAGCTTCAGTTTGCTTGGCTCCACAGTCAACACTCTTGGCACCAGCAGTCAGGAAATAAAAAAACATATTGCGATGGGAAAGTCTGCGGTTAGGGACCTCTCTAAAGTACTCAAGAGCAACGGTGTCTCTTTGGAGATGAAGGTGTGCCTTATACAGGCCATGGCCTTTGCAATCACTTGCTATGCATCAGAGAGTTGGACAATGACTAGGGAGGACAGAGGGAGGATTGATGCCTTTGAGCTGCGGTGCTGGAGAAGAGTATTGAATTTACCCTGGACTGCCAAGAAAACAAACAGATTCATCCTAGAGAGGGTTAAAACAGGCTATTCCTTGGAGGCAAAGATTCTGGGACTTCGTCTGACATACTTTGGACATGTTGCAAGGAGAGACAGGTCTTTAGAGAGGGACATCATGCTGGGTAGAGTAGAGGGACAGCACAGGAGGGGAAGACCCTCTATGAGGAGGATTGATTCAGTGACTGGGGTACTCGAGATGGGTGTGTTAGGTCATTAGTGCTACAGACAACAAATCTGTGAAGATAACATTTAAATTTATGTGGAATTTCATAGAAATTTTTAAAAGGACTTCCATATACCTTTGAAAGCAAAAAATTAATAGGAATAAGATTAAGTAAAACCAAATGGATTTGGGTTGATCTTGAGACTGTACTCTAGTTTATGACCTTGACAAAGTTGTTTACAGTTTCACAAGCTACTTTGGAAGTTTCTCTACTGTAGCTTCATCATAAATTTGGTATCATAATAACAACAGCATATTTCAGAAACATATTGTGGAAAACAAGTATAATTAGACCATTATGAATTGCATTTCCCCCTCAAATAATAGGTGCTGTGAACTCTAATCTTTGGCATTACTTGAGAAGAAGTTTCTTCCTATAAAGATTTACATGCAGCTTTTGAAACTGGACGAGAGGTTGGAATTGACCAAATATTAGTGTTTTTTGTTTGCTGGTGCTCTTATTTTGCTTTTGTTTTTTCATTCTGTGGTTATAATCTTATTAGGGGAAGGATTTTTTTGTCATGTTAGTGAGGCCAGATTATTGTAAAGTATATTTTGAGTCAATCTCTTTTAAATATAAAAAGAGAATAAACAAGCCAACAAAGAGCAGAAATGAAGTAGAGATGTCAAATTATATAGAGTCGTCCTATAAAGAGTTTCCTTAGACAGGAAACAGGTTGAAAGGCAAGAATCTTCCTCAAGAGCTGACACAGAGAGAATGATTCTCTTGAGAGCTGACACTTACAATTTGGATTTCCAGCATCAAAAACTGGTGGGAAAATATCTTGAAGTCAACCACTGGTGGCATTTCAGTTATAATAGCATCCAATAACTAAGACAGGTATTAAAATACTGCCCCAAGCTACACCTGTCATATACAAGGTGAGTAGGAAATAATTATGGACAGTTTCTGCTTATATCCTCAGAAGTCATTTCATTCTGTTACTATCAGAAAAAACAAAGGACTTTAATGATTCCACATGTGGAGGGCCTTCTAGTGCTTTATTCTGTTGAACAAAGCCCCTAAGAATTATAGTTGACTTGGTGTCACTTTTAAAACAACACCACAACAGCGCCATCTGTAAATGAGGTATTGACATGAAGATGGCAGCAGACTAAATCTGTCTACAAAATTAGACCCTACATTATTTTCATTCTTCCTAATGAGAAAAACTTCCTCACAAAAACCCAACGCAAACCAAACCAAATTCACCGCCATAGTACCCAACCAGGTCTGTTGCTCTCCTGAATTCAAGTACTCACAGAAGTATTCTTTCATTTTAAGCTTTACTATAAAAGAAAATGGCAACTATTACGAAGTAATACTATGCTGCCATAGTATGTCGTGTTTTCCATGCACGAAATACAATTTTTGTTGAATGATCTTTTTTGGTATTTATATGCTGTCAAGTGTATTAGGAGATTAGGCAGTGATAGTTCTAAACAAGGTAAGCACCATAACTGGGGTTAAAATCTTATTCTCTATTTTTCAAATTTCTGAAAACTTAAGATCCAGTGTGTCTAATTTCAATTTGTAGTCTCTTTCCTGCAAATACAATCTGCTCAAAGGTTTTACTCTTCCAAAATTTCTCCTCGGAGAACACAGGCTGCCTGCCTCACTGGTCCTCTTTCCCTGCAAAGCCTTGCTTTTTCACGGCATCCAGCGGCTCTTCCACATTCAGGTGAAAGGAACTTGGCAGCATGGCAAACCAAAATTGCCATCTTTTGTGGTTCGACAGAGCGGTGAGCAGTCGGTCCTCCTGAGATGTTTTTGTGCAGCTTTTCACAGGAGCATGTTCACGTCCCCACTGAACTGATAAAAAAGAAACTCCAGTCTCTGATGCCTTCAAGCATTTTCTCATTGAGCAACCTCAGTGCATTTTCCTCACCTCCAAGTCCAGGCACCAGGGCTGGCAAAAGCAGGGAGGGAAACCCTTTTGGTGTGGGTTGTGGAAAACTTCTCCCTGTTAATGTGTAATCTGAAGGCCTGGTCACACAAATATTGTATTTGTGGTTTTGGAAAAAAACCAAAACAGGACAATGCAGAAAAGTGACAGATCTGAGCTGTGAGAAAGGCAGATTTTTAGTAAGTTTGTTGATAAAGGAGCTTTGGATTGCCCTTTGAAGAAAAGATTTTCCTTCCTGCTTCTAGAAAGAGAGACTCATTCTCTTCCTTTTTGGAGAGGCTTTACCCAGAGGGTTAAACTCTGCACTGTTAAACCCTTGAAAAACTTCTGAAACCAAGATTTTAGCTGTAAGTAATGCAGCTTCCACTGGATTATGCAACTGTGGAAGGATTGGAACATTTTGTTCCAACTACATAAAATATTGGTGACTCAGTTTACCCATAATCTTGAGAAAAGAAAGAAATTTTATGGCAAAACACAGAGACTAGAGAACTTTTTTAAAAAATACTGTTGGATCAATTCTATTTCATGGAGAGGCTAAGTGTTAAAGCATATAATGTTTATGAAGTAAAAGCCTTCTTTCTTTAATCCCTGTGTGACTGTAATTAAGCAAGAGAGTTAATTTTATGTAAATCATGCATTACTATAATTGGGCGCAAGTGAACATTCATGTAACATCTTATTTAAAAGAGAAATATAATGTTACTATGTGGATGCTGTTGCAGCATCAAGTCTCAACCCTCCGGGGAGAAGTCAGAAACGTCAATGGCTGTTTACAAGACTCACTCTTTGGTCTGCGAGCTTAATTACAAATCATCCAGTTCTGTTGGGCACTGTCCTGTGAAGAAGCAAGTCACATGCTTTGAGAAAGGCTGAAATGTGGAACACAGGGACTTCCATTCCTATTTCTTTCTTAGTCTCTACTTAGAGAAAAAAAGTCATTTTTCTCTTTCCACTCGTCTTTTGAAACCTAAACAATACTTTCCAATGGTTTGCTCGGCTTGGCAGTTGTGACCCATATATCCCCAGGCAAGACCACAAATGGATTTGTCTTCTATAAGCAGGTGCTGGTCTGTTTCCTTTTATAGCATGCCTTTTCTAATGCTACTGAAGGCAGTTTTAAGACCCCAGGATTTTGTTTTCCAAGTGTAGCCAGATCAGATGCTATCCAGGCGCCTGCGTTTGTGATTGCTGCAGCATCCACAGCCCTGAGAGCGAGGGAGGGCCACCCAGGCTCTGGGTGGAGAGAATGAGCAGTTTCCTTTATTCTTTATCTCCTAGATCAGATCTAGTACTTTGGCACACACAGGGTTGCCCTGCAGAATATAAAGAATCTCATCTACATATCTCGAGGTCAAGATTTCTGAGGAAGAAAATATGCACATGACAAAACTTTTATTTTTAACACATTCTGTTCCTCACCCAGAGACCTTCAAAGTCCTTTTTGGAGTAGTGCCTTGGCCTTGTTCCGCCCTGCTTGCCAATCCTGTTCCTCAGCCTACAAAGGCTGTACACGTGGTGCGTTAGTCTTTCGGGAACACAGGGCAAGAGGCCTTCACGGGGCCATTTCTTTTGGCACCCTATGTTCTCACTGCCACTCAATATTTCTGCAATTTCACTTTAGACGTGTTTTATTTAGATGTGTTCTTGAAAGACTAAGATTTAGAGTAAAGAACCTCTTCAATTCTACTTCCCATAATTGCTGTCCCCTCTAGTCCTTTGCTGGCTCCACTCTTCTCCCTTCCCAGGGTCAATTCCTCTTCCTCCTTTAGCTCTTTTCTTGCCTACTCTCTCCTCTGTCTTTGTCTCTCCTCATCCTGGAGGACTCTTATGTGAAATGTCATTGGTCCAGACGGTTAAAAACATAAACAAATAACTTCTGGTAAGGACTTTCTTCCCCCTTCTGTAAGGAGGAAAAGCTGTTCCCTAGTGGTGATAAAGCTTTCCCTTCCACCCTGTTCTTCTGTTGATGTTGTTGGGTGCTGTCAAGTTGACCACAACACACAGTGACTCTATGGGCAACAGATCTGAACCTTGCCCTATCCTGCGCCATCTTCCTAATCTCTACTATCCTTGAGCCCATTTTATTTTTACTAGTTTATTTACAAAATTCCAACAGAAATCTGAACAAATTCTTTCAATTTCCCTCACTTCCCCACCCATCAAATTGTAATCCCCTCTTCCCCCTGTACATCCACATCCCTCTGCTTCCAACTTCTCCCACCCCTCCTGGATCCTTATATTCATTCTACAATAACCGTTTTATACAATATTTATCCTTGTGGGGACTGAGTTAGTTCACTCAGCATAATTCTCTCTAGTCCCTCCCATGTTAGGTAATAATTTACAAAGTTATTGCTCCTGAGTGCTGCATAGTATTCCATTGTGTGAATGTACCATAATTTCTTCCAGAGACTCCTTGAATGAAAATATTTTAAATCTTATCAGCCAAATAGACTGTTTTCACTGGACAATTTCATCTAACAAAATCCAGTACCCTCCTGTAGTAGCTGAAGGAGCCCTGGGGGTACCATGACTAAAGTGCTAGGTTTAACCAAAAGGTAAAGGATTTGAACCCACCAGATGGCCCGAGGGAGAAAGATCTAGTAGTCTGCTCCCATAGAGATTACACCAATGGAAACCCTGTGTGATGGTTCGGCTCTGTCCTAGAGGGTTACTATTCGATAGAATTGATGGGTAACGGTGGGTTGTAGTAAATAAAGCCAGCTTAGATGTTGGTTGCAGTAATTTATCCAGTAAGTCAGATCTTTTCAGAGAAGGGCAGTAATGGGAGTTGGACACTTGATGAGGTGAGGAAAAGGACTGGGACCTCCAAGTGATTGACTATGTCTCTTGAAAATGGGTGGCGGTCCAGGAAGACAGCGGTTTAGAGAGGCAAAGCATTGCTACTGTGGCCGCTGGTTGTCTTACAAATTCCAAGGGAGCAAGAACTGGGAATGAGTTGGCCTAGGTAGAACCTTCTTAGGAGCCCTCAAGGAAAGTCTGTGTGGAAGGCATGCCTGTGATGGCTCAGATAGGCTAGCAGGTGTGGCAATGACACTGAGATCAATACAACAGAGGGCCAGGCTTCTCTCCTGTCCCTTTTCTTTCTTTCCTTCCTGATATTTGATTTTAGATTCCTCATCAATCCCAGTCAGCTCCTTGTATTGGATTCAACTTAGTTTGGAACAACCAAGGAGGTCATTATTTTCTTCATCTCTTCCTTGATGGAATAAAGGAATAATGAAAATGAAATGAAAATACCACAAGTAAACAAAAACCTCAAGGTGAAATAATTTCTTAGGCATGAAATAGATAAGAAATTAGGAAATAGATAGCAGTCAAAGATGCAATTCCCAGAGTGAGTGGAGCAGTATAGTTGATTTTCTTCCATAGCAAGTCTGGAAGGAGAGCTGTGTGTGACTGTGTGAGCCACACATCAAGCACATCGTCCTGATGCTAGTTTCCAAAGGTCATGGTCTTTAGTGTATTTATATGTTGACTTTAAACCTGATTTCATTACTTCATGGTTACCTCTCATAAAACGGGAATGCTCAGATAGACACACTTGTTAATGAAATTAAACGTTTGTCGTACTATCCCACTGATTAATTATATAACTGGAATCTGCACTGTAATTGGGGATGGTGAGAATGACTCGTGGGAGGTGCACACGGTTCAGTGCTTGACTGTAACCAGAGTTGACTATGTGAGCCCTTTCAGAGCATCTCAGAAGAAAGCTCTGGGATCTGGTTCTGACACATCACACATTTATGGAGGAGCAGTTCGACTTTTCAATAATGGGCTTGCTGCCAGTCAGAATTGACTTTTTTTTGTTTTGTTTCCAAAACAGACATTGCAAGTGCTGCCTGACTTTTGATAAGGAAAGGAGTATCTGAAGATAAATATTAGTTAAGTCTAACATGACTTTCATAAAATGTCGTATTTCAATAGTCCACACTGACTTCTCCTCAAGGATTTGTGAAAGTAAAGAATTTGGCCCTGCGACGTCCTGAAGTCTTGACTCAATCATCCTGTGCCTGGAAGCACCCAAGAGTTTTAACTGTGCTTTACTGGAATGGACACCTCTTAATATGAAAGAGTGATTTTCCTCTCTTGTTCACATACAGTGTCAATGGACTCACTTGAAAAGATAGAGGAATTCCAATGTTTCTTAACTCCATATTGCCTTGTTTTCCAGAACCAACGCCAACTCTCGTCTCCAAAGACATAAGAGACCCTTCTTTTTTTTTTAAGAGACCCTTCTTTGAGAAGTATGACTGCTGATGCCTTACTATGACCATGTGATTTGTTATGCATTTCATTGACAGAATATTGTTTTTCATGTTTACTTTTCAAAAAAATATTATAGCCCTTAAAACATAATCGTTAACATGCATTAAAAGTTGAGTCTAAAAGTATTATATTTTAGGGCATTATTTTTATCGTAGGAGTATGCAATGAGGGTTGTAGAGTGGATTATATTTGGGGCTAGGGGGTGGGGTTTGGGGAGGTGC
>NW_006399751.1:21008619-21029729 GCF_000299155.1 Elephantulus edwardii | reverse complement strand
AAAAAAAAAAAGTTGACTGTTCCCTGGTCTTGGCATTAACATTTATCTTTCAACCAACCATACTGAATATGAACAGACATTCTGTTGCTCCTTTTTAGAGAAGAAGCATAAAGAAATTGTGCAACTTGCCCAGGGTTAAGTACTTGGTAAATTGGAGCTTAGACTAAGAACCATATCTGTTTTGCTTCAGAAGCCAAGCTTTAAATACCACATTCCCCTTGGAGCAACCCAGTCCCACGAACCACCCAATCACCCTGAATCATCTCATTCTAGTTTAGTTATTTAACTTTCTGAGGGTTTTGGGAGGTTTGTTTATTGTTTGATTAATTTAGTCCCTTACCTACCTTGACTTCCTCTAGGAATGGAATCCATTGATCAGAAACCTATTTATTTACTTCATTGCTCTCCACAGTCCCTAGAATATTATCTCTCTTGGTATGGTGGTGTTGTGTGCCCTTTGGAACCCAGCAGGTTTTCAGAGGCAGCTTATCCTGTGGGAGGAGCTTGCCCATCCTTCTCCCTTGGAGCACCTGGTGAATTTTAAATGCTTGTCTTTCAGATTGCAGCATAGCTTCTTCTTACTAGACCCAATTTATGTGGAATATAAGGGAGCACACTACTCAAGGCACAAATTTTTTCCTTCTCATTGCTCCCAGGCTAAAGAATTGCTAGATCTGCATGAACAGCTAAGAAATTGTGTGGAGAGTGCTACAGAACTAGGAAGATTACCAGAGACATCACAGATTCTTCACTAATAAATGGATATTTCCCTGGGGATTGCCAAGGAAAGGAGTGAAGAGAGCAGGAAGACTGTGCATAAAATTTTAGAGACAAGAGGTCATTGTGTGGGTAGAGAATGATGAAGTTGTTTTTCTCTGTGAAGAGAAGAACCTACGCAACCCAGAGGTTCCACCTTCAAGGGTCCAGGCATGCTGACTTGTTCACCATCACAGCCTTTCTTACATTCTTCACCATTTTTATTTACTTCTCAGTCTCTCCTACAGCACTGCAAGATTTTTTTAAATTTTATTTGTTTTTTTTTTAATGTAAAGAACCAGATTGACTTGTTAGTGGGTTCTTTTCAGTCAGGAACCCTGCCTTACTTACCTCTGACTACTTGTAGCCTAGCAGGGTGCCAGTATTTAGTAGCCCTCAGTAGATGCGCAATGAATGAACAGATGAATTAACAAGTGACATGGCTTGCTAGAAGTCCATTTAACAAGAATTCTGAATACAAGTTGAAGATAAGCTGCAGAAACAGCATAGTCTTGGGGAAGCAATATTAAACATAGAGTTTCTGGATTCTGAATAAATAAAATCCTGGAATTACAGATGTAGGAATGACTTGAGAGTGAGGAAACTGGAGTTTGAGATGTGAGGCAGCTTGTTCAGGATTCCAGGGCAAATAAATGATTAAAATAGGACTTGAATTTTCGATCTAATGACTCTCAGTTAAATTTGCCTTTCAAAAGTTTTACTATATTCTCTGCTGGTCAGATAATAGCTGTATAAGACTGCAATTATAAGTTTCAGATTTAAAGAAATATACTAATGAAGTAGAGTTTTTCCACAGTAACACATATGTGAGAGGAATATGGAAACTAAATGGTATGAAGAATAGATGAGAGAATAAAGGCTGTTTCTCCTGGAGGGAAAAAAAAAAAACCCTTGCTGAGGAATCAGAAGGTGAGTGCGGAAATATGAAAAGTATATTCATAAATGTTGTTATTATTGAGTTACCTGTGACTCAACATGACCCTTTGTGCAACAGCTCTGAAGTCTGCCCTGTCCTGAGCCAGTCTCACTGACTCTGACACACCTACCCCATTACCCTAGTTACTGTGTCAGTCCTCATTTGAGGTCTTCCTCTCCTGCATTGTCCCTCCACCCTTCTGAGCATACTTAAGTAATTATTATTTTGTTCCAGAAAGAAAAATAGGATCAATAATTATAAGTCACAGAAAAATACATTTCAAATTAATATCAAGAACTATCTCAAAATGAGACTTGTTTAAGAGTTAAAGAACTTTGCTTCCAAACTCTAGCAAACAAAGATTGTCTGGGTGGTATTCTCATCACTAGACTGCGAGTCGTAGTGTAGAGACCATGTTTTCTTTGCATTCCTTCAGGGTCCTGACACACAGTATATATTGTTCAACTAAGATTTATGATGCACATCGTTTTTTGTTTGGTTTTTTTTTTGAAAGGAATCCTTCATGGGGCAGGTAAGAATGGAGGGGAGCAGGAGAATATGAAATTATTAATTCTAGTTACTTTTGTAACACTAAACGTCAAATGAAACTTTGGATCAAACTTCATGGAAAGTAATGCCTCAATACCTAATGAAACAAGGAATTTCATAATCCCACAAGTAGAAAAAAAGTACATAGAACCTTTTTTCTTAAATTCTATGAGGCTTTGTGACATGGTATGTTTGTTGTTATGTTCAAGGAGAAAGAATGGTTTACCATCACCATTGGCTCACAGTGCAGGGCGCTTCTCTGTCTGCTAACCAGACTATAATTCCACACAGAAAAGTTAAAAAAAGAATTTGTTTTGGACAAGTAACATAGGACTGATTTATAGGAACACTAAAATAATGATTGCACCAATAAATTCACACTTTTCAAAGTGATGTCTAACCCAGACAGCCAGGTTTTTCACAGTCCTAAATCCTACTAGCATTGTCACCTTTATTTATGTTTTAACAAATATCTTAAATATCACTTTAGGAAACTTACTTTCTTCACTGAATATTTAGTATTCAGAATGTGTTGATTTGATATTCATGACCCATTATATTTTTTTAACACAACAGTGTAATTCTTCTTAGTGTATGAAGAGGTCATTTGAAGGAGACAAACAACTTTATTTAGACTTACTATAGTAGCCATGAAAATCTATGCAGAAGTAATTGATAATAAGGCAATTATTTAATATAATATTCACCTTATCTAACCTTTGAGAATCTTCACAGTTTAGTTTTTCTAAACAAAGTGATTAAACCTACTTGTATACCTCAGCTGAACCAATAAAAATACAAGCCAACTTCCCACTTAGGTTTTTCTGATGCGATGGGATTAAATTTTCTTTTCTTATTCCTCATACCAACACATTAAACACAGGTTTCTGTTTTTATGAAATATTAACATTGTTCTGTTTCAAGGAATAGTGCCACAATAACCATAACGCTATTCAGGAGACATTTAGCTTTAATTCTAGATTCTTTCCAAAGAACTATATACTACAAGCATAGACAAAATTCTTCTAAGAATTCACAACTTGATCTTTCAAATTTAACAACTTTATTAAGTTTTCCTCTTAGTTGTTAATTTCACTCACATAAATGGAATAAATTTTGCCACTCTGAGAAATATCTTGCTCAAGGACCCTTCGGGTATATATGCTTTACTGGAAGATTCTAAACTACTTCCCAAATAAAAACCAATATCTTTTCCCCTCTCCTTTATGAGTTATAAAACACTCCCCCCCCCTTCACCTTTCATTTAATTTATATGCCAGAGATTTTTCTGCTCTGGGGATGAAAATGGAAGACTAGGGAAGAAACTTGATGAAATAGAGATGATTCAAAGATCTGAAATATTTTATCCTCAGTCGATATAAAGTAAATTATTTTCTCTCTTTTCCAATAACTATCATTTCCCTTGATCTTGGAATCACCCAAAACCTAGCCATCGAGTCCTGTATAAACTAATGCTCTGTCTCAGGATGGGGAGAATGATGAAATACTGGCACCTGAATAGACAGTACTAGTGTGTCTGTATTTAGAGTTATTGAGATACAGCAAATTTAAGACTGCCAATTTTTTCTCATCACTGAGTATTTATTATATATAACAAATACATGGGAAAGAAAAAACTATATTGTGTGATATAAATAGTTTATTTACATTACAGAAAAAACATCAAGACAATGTATACTATTTCAAATATATCCATACATAATCAAATATAGCTGTAGTACATGTTTTCATTGGTGTAGATTACCACAAATGCAAGGCAACATGTGTAGATCTCTTGTCTTATCCTTTTGTCTATAATACTGTATTGTGTAGTCCAAGCTCTCGGTAGTCCAGCCACTGTGGAAACATGCTCCCTTTAAATTAACCTCGTGGACGCTCTTGTTGTGTTGTCTGAACTGTAGTGCCCTGTATTTTGCTTCTGTCTGTGAATTCTGTTGCTTCTGGGGCATTTCCTAGAAGGTTGGAAAGTTTACAAATCTTAGTCCAGTGCTGTTACCTACACTTTAATCCTATCAGAGTGAAGCTGTGATTAAGAACATTGTAA
Organism: Elephantulus edwardii; assembly: GCF_000299155.1. Lineage (NCBI taxonomy): Eukaryota > Metazoa > Chordata > Mammalia > Macroscelidea > Macroscelididae > Elephantulus > Elephantulus edwardii. The sequence continues at coordinate 21,025,422 of NW_006399751.1, read as the reverse complement.
AAATATTCAGAATCAATTAGTATAGAAGCTGGAGCTAGTTTGGAAATGTTATTTTTTGCTTCTCCTTCTTTCTTATTATCTTTAAGCATCTGTTGAGGAGAATCAAAGAACAGAGGCAGAAGCTGAAAGAGAGAACCTTTACCTTGTCCTCTGCTGCTTACTCATTAAGCACAAAGAAGTACTCAACTCAGTGCAATCTACTAAGTCGTGTGCTTCTCTAATCTCACTTTGGAGGTCTCCAAAATGTTTCCATTTTAAATGTCTTAAGAATAAATGTTATATTGGCACTTCAGTGCTACAAGTTTAAATCTTATTCAACTAGAAAATGAGCCATTTGTTAATATTTGAAATAGAAGTTAAAGGATATTATTTTTGGTTCTGTCTAATACAATTTTTTGTGTATTACTACTATAGGTTGGAGACATAAATTGGTACCAATTATTTAGCTTCTGTAAAAAGGTAAAATTCAGCCAAGCTGTCTACAAAGTTCTGATAAAACATTTTTTTTCTCTTGTAATAAAAGAATGCTTTGACTATATAAACAAGAACAACAGTACAAGTTCAAACACAATCCTATTACATACAACAAACTGGGGATAAGGGAGTGTCTGCGTATGTGCGTGTGTGTGTGTGTGTGTGTGTGTGTGTGTGTGAGAGAGAGAGAGAGAGAGAGAGAGAGAGAGAGAGAGAGAGAGAGAGAGATAATAGAGTTTGCTTTTTGGTTTTGTTGGTTTGTTTGTTTCTTGTAGATCTGTCAAAATGAACATGGAGCTGAAAATCATATTCTCAGCAAGCTGGAGATAAAAAGACCAGTAATCCATCCTCTCAACAGGGCAATTCTTTTCATTCCAGAACATGTCTCTGGATGTTCACATTTTTTGTGACACTCACTGTGTCTAGGAGGAGGATCTGTGTTTGATGAGAGGAATAAAGAACAAGAGGATGGATGGAAAGAGGGAAAAAAGAGACCAGGAGACAAGGAAGTAAAGAAGCTAGAAAAGAACAGTGAATGGGAGACGAGGAAATAAAGAAAATTAGAGAAAATAAGGGGAGCTGATCTTGGCCTGGTTTTGTAAACTTTTTTGCAACTGGATATTTTAAAATAGACTTTGATTGATAGGTGTGACTAGGTCACCAGAAAGCAAGTATGTCCTTGGGGGAAAGAAGAGAGAAAAATTTCAAATTGTTGGGTCGGACAAATTTAGGTTTGTTTGTTTGTTTTTAAAGAATGATGTCAAATAAATAGAATAAATCTGCATTGGGTATTGGTGTGGTTTATTTACTTATATTACTTCTGGAGAGTCTTTGGGAGATCTGCAGGTAGCAGGGAAGTTTTAAAAATGCATCATGATAATGCCCATTTAATTTATGTATTAATCCTCTTCTTTTAGAGCATATGTTGTTGTTGTTAATTGTCTTCAAGTCAAGCATGACTCATAGTGACCCTATGAACAAAAGGCCTGCAGCCCTCTACAACTATCGACATTTATCAAAGTTCATAGAGTTTCCAAAGGCATGTTATTTAGGAAGTGGATGCCACTCCTGCTTTGAGCATATAGGGGATGCATTAATTGAACGAAAACAATTTTAAAGGGGCATTTCCTTTGAAGATATTGTTTGTAATCTAGTTTTGTTGCCTTAAGGATCAGACATACAAAGTCATGACCATCCAACAGGTGAAAATGTTGCACGCCAGGAAGTCAAAACTGACCCATAGCTGGCCCTCCAAGGGGTTTTTAGAGGCAGTAAATTGCATGGGAGGAGATTACTCACCCTTCTCCCATGGAGCAGCTGGTGTATTCAAACTGCATGCCTTAGGAATTGCAGCGCAGTTTCTTACCACTAGGCCACCAGAGCTCCCTAAAGGTAGTATGAACAATGGTAATATAAGCATCAGTCTGATGTCCTTGCTGCTCACCAATATGAACTTGTCATTCATTTCTATGTGAGAATTCTTGATTATGGGGATCATTGTACCACTTCACAATGTTATGATGGATCATGTTAAACATACAAACACTCACAAGCACATCCTCTTTTTCATGTGCTAAGGATAGAAATGGAGCTTTTGGGTGGTGCAAATATTTAACAGACTCAACTGCCGAGACAGGCTAGACAGACATTAGTGTCCACATAGAGGCACCGCAGAGAAAAACAGACTTGAGCATTTAATTCTGAAAAATCAACCATCAACAACCCAAGATGGAACAAAGCTCTCCTCTGACACTCGTCGGGTCACCATGAGTTGTAATTCATTACATCAAGTAAGAATGGAAATGTGACTGTAATGGTGATTAATAATAGAATTGAAAACATATGCTACAGTATTAGAAGTCTTGCATTTTTAAAAAACTACCCAAAATACAAGTCATATTGGTTTGAGAGATTAGACGCATTACAAATAAATTCCATTTTCATGTACTAATATTATCATGAAAGAGAATATTATTGCGCTATTAAAACTCAAGATCCTTATAGTAGTAATGTGAAGCAATTTCTTGTGTTTTTATTCTTTTCTATCTTTTTGTTCAATGCTCAATGTTTTTGGTTTCTTGAGTTATCTTTATGTTCCTCAGAATCTATTTTCATATAATCCATCGACTCACTTGGCATCTAAATGTAAGAGGTGAGCTGAAGAACTCAACTTGGCTTAGAACAGCACAAAGCTCAGTCAATGATCTTCCCCTAAGCCTTTAGGCCAGGCTGGATTTATGAACCATATTTTGTCTTTTTCAAGAGCAAATGCCACACTTGTCCTTAAAGAAGAGAGTGCAATATACAGATAGTGAGATGTATTATGGCCTCTATTTTCCAAAGAAATGATATTTTCTTGCCTTTGAAAATAATTCTTTGGAAAAGCATTCTGATTTACTGTAGAGCCTTACAAAGGAAGAAAAGTCTAAATGATTTCTGCTTGGTGAATTTGGCAGAGAACTTGAAAAACTTCCTAGGAACTTTTAAAAGAACAAAATCAAGTCAGGAAGAACTAATTTCAGTAGTGTTTCTGATTATACAAAACACAAGTAATATTTCTTTGCATCAGATTCTAGTTATTCGTTGCTGTGAGTCTGTATGTTAATGATGCTCAGTAACTACCTGCGGCCACTCTTCTTGCAAGTCCAATGTCAGACTTCGTTGGTCAATCAGTCTGCCAACCTGGCTCTTCACGTATCAGTTACTAATAGACTGGACTAGGAATGTAATACAAAATTTTGTTGTATTTCATATATATATATGATTTTCATTTAGAAAAACAATTTTTTCACTACAGCTATTTGCATTTGAGATTAAAAGTTATATTGTAATCTTCATTTAAAATGAAATTATATTTGTTCTTTACATCAAGATATGTTGAAAATTATATTCAAACATTACATTTAGAATAGAAAAGTCTAAATGCAATATGTAATTTAGTACTTCTCTAGAACTAATGCAAAATCTACTTTGATCTCATTTTGGACCTTAATTAAAAAGTAAGTAAGGAAACTGATAATTAAATAGTTGGTTAGTAGTTTGAATGAAGCATGACCTTTTATAGTTAAAAGAGAAAAGTCTATTTAAACAAAGGTTAGCATAATACAATAAGGAAAACAAAATGACCTTTGCTTAAAACATAAATAATTTTAATCATAATGCAAAAATAATGGAAATAATTTGAACCACACCAAAATGAAAATCAGTGTCTTTCAATTTGTTTATTCAAATGTCCTTAGGATGAGGAAACAGAACTCCCAGAGACTGGATGGATGTGGAATCCATAAATTAGCGTGATCACACTCAAACAATGAAGAACAGTATATCTCTGTATTTGAATTGTTACTGGGTATGGTTACTGACCTTGTGATGCAGAGGACCACCACGCAGATGACAGCAATTTGAATTGTTCCAATCACAGCTGCAATTAAGACATACTGAAATCTTACAGGACCAGGGACGACATACAGAACACTGTAGTCCTTTTTTTCACAGTGTTGTCCAGTATAACCAGCATCACACCTGGAGGGAGATATATCCAATTACTAGTAGCTGCTGGATTCATTTTTACTGGATGCGATTCTTTAAGGATTCAGTTACCATTAACTGCTAGATCCAACTTAATCATGAAATTAAAAGTTTCCTTTTTTTTTTGTTTTGGCCTCTCCCACTCTACAACAATATTACTTTGTGGATAAAGTTCTTAATCACATATGTCCAGCACTATCTCTTTGCATTTGTAGTTGAGATGATACATGGTTTCTTTCAACATATTTCTACATACTTAATACTGGATTTTGAAGATACCAGGATTGGTAAATAATTTGAGGTTTTAAGGACTTAACAGAAATATAATGCATGTCCAGGAGTAAAAATTGTTCTTTATGTAGACTGTAGAGAGTTCCACTACCCACTTCAAGGTGCTATTTCTCTGGTTGTTCAAATTCACCAGTGACTCTGCAGGAGAAGGATGGACAATATTCTCCTATGCGATTTACAGCCTCTTAAACCCTGCTTCATGATTAGCTAGGAGACGGTTCCCACTCCACAGCCACAAAAGTGATGAGTGAGTGATTATTTTTCAGGTGAATCCTACATTTATTTTAACTTAGTCTCTAATCAACTTCTTTATTGCCTGAGACAATAATGAGACAAGTTTTGTTTCTGCTGACAGAAAGATAAAAAAAGGCATTTTTAATTTCATTTCAACAATATATTTCTTTTTATTATTTTTGTGTGTGTGTCAAATTGGATCTGACAGGTACAGAAGGAAATTGTCGCTCCTTCCTGGCAGAGCATTTGGTGGATTCCAACCGTGCACCTCTGGGCTTGCAGTGCAGATTCTTGCCACTAGGCTGCCAGAGCTCCCCTTAATATATTTCTTAAGTTATTCTTGGGATCAATGTTGAAAAAAATGTCGTGATTAGTGAGGAGCACAGACAAAAGTCATTTCTTGTTTCCCAGAAATTCCTGATGACCCAGCTATTCCACTGCATGGAATATATCCTGAGAGAATGAGAGCTGAGGCACAAATGGAGACTTGTACACCAGTGTTCATAGCAGCGTTATTCATCATTGCAAGAACATGGAAACAGCCCAGATGCCCAAACACAATCGAATAGATCGAGAAATTATGTTACATTCACATGATGGAATACTATGCTGCTTGCAGGAGCAATAATTTTGTAAATCACTACCTAACTTGGGAGGGACTGGAAAACATTAGGGTAAGTGAACTAACTCAGTCCCCTAAGCACAAATATTGTATAAAACCAATGTTGTAGAAATAGATAACTAGTAAAATGTGTGTGAGGCTCTAAGGTGGGGAGGTTGGAGCAGAGGGGTGAGGATGGTCAGGGGGGTAATCATAGGGTCGTGCAATCTGATGGGTAGAAGGTGGGGTAGGTTAAGGAAATGGGAAAGATCTGGTGGGAAAATCAATGTATACGAACTTTTTTATTAAACCAATATTAAGAAAAAAGACCATTTCATTAATTCACTGGCTGTAAAGTCATCTGCTGATATTGGAGACTTAAATTTTCTTAGGAAAAAAGCAATTTATGATACAGGAAATAACAGTTTTGAAAAATACACTCATGTGCCACTAACCCTTTCTTAGAAAAGTGCAGGCATGACAATCTGCATGTGAAGAATAGCATTTGACCACAAAATGAGAAAACTGCTCCTCTGAAAGCAACACTAAAGGGAATCAACTTGTTATTGATTTAGAAACTCTTTCAGGACTTCACTTGTAATATCTCATAACCACATCCTGGCATCTGCCCTCTCTGCAGCAGGGAGGGACTAATAATGCCAGTTAGCTGAAAAGCAGCAGGCGTAACTTTACAGTGATGCTCCCTTCCAGGCTGCTCTAGAAGCTGGGTGCTAGTGGACTCAGCGAAGGAAAGCATGAAAAGAAAATCGTTTTTGACAAGATGAGAATAAGGGAGGAAGAATGGAAAAGTGGAAGGAGAGAGAAACAAGAAGGAAGAGGAAAAAGAAGGGGAAGGATATGAAAGGCACAAAAGGGACACACACACACACACATACATACACACATACACACACAGAGCACATTTATTTAATTGTATACAATCCAAGCCTCTAGTTGCAATACGTAAAAGTGCTATGTGCAGAATACTGAATGATACAAGAGGCATTAAAAGAAGATGGAAGGAGTACACAGAGTCACTGTATCAAAAAGAATTGGCTGACACAGAAGAATTTAATGAAGCAACATATGATCAAGAGGTAATGGTGATGAAGGAGGAAGTTCAAGCTGCTCTGAAGGAATTGGCAAAAAGTAAGGCCCCAGGAATTGATGGAATAACAATTAACATATTTCAACAAACAGATGCTGCCCTAGATGTGTTCACCAGATTGTGCCAAAAAATTTTGAGGACAACTACCTGGCCAACAGACTGGAAGAGATTCTTATTTATTCCCATTCAAAAAAAAAAAAAAAAGAAGGTGACCTAACAGAGTATAGAAATTATTGAACAATATCACTAATATCAAATACAAGGAACATTTTGCTGAACATTATCTGAAACCAACTGGGATAACACATTAACGGAGAACAACCCGAAATGCATGCTGGGCTTCCTGAAGAGGCCATGGCAGTAGAAATATTATCACCAATGTCAGATGGGTCTTGGTTGAAAGCAAAAAGTACCAGAGAAATGTCTACCTGTGTTTCATTGTCTGTGTAGATCATAATAAATTATGGGTAACCTTGAGAAGAATGGGGATCCCAGGACACTTGATTGTGCTCATGCAAAACCCATACTTAGATTAGGAGGCAGTTGTCAGAAACAACTGCATGGTTCAGGATCAGAAGGGGAGTGCATCAGGGATGAGTCTTGCCTCCATACTTTTCAATCTGTTTGCAGAATAGATTAGGGAAGCTGGACTTTATAAAGTGGTGTGTGGCATCAGGATTGGAGGAAGTGTGTTACAGAAATGACACAATCTTGCTTGCTCAAACTGAGGAGGACCTGAAGTGTTTGCAGCAGAAGGTCACGAACTGCAGTCTTCAATATGGATTGAAGCTCAACAAGAAGAAGACAAAGATTCTCACCACTGGGCCAATTGGCAGCATCATAATAGATGCAGAAGAGATTGAGGTTGTTAACAAATTAAGCTTGCTCGGCTCCACAATCAACACTCTTGGCACCAGCAGTAAAGAAATAAAAAGACAAGTTGCACTGGGGAAGTCTGCTGTCAGGGATCTTTCTAAAGTACTTAAAGCACAATGATGTCAGTACAGAGACTAAGGTGTGCCTGATCCAGGCCATGGTCTTCTCAATTACTTGCTATGCATCAGAGAACTGGACAATGACAAAGATGAAGAAGGAGAATTGATGCTTCTGAGTTGTGATACTGGAGAAGGGTACTGAACATACTATGGGCTGCCAGGAAAACAAAGAGGCCTGTTTGGATATGGTGAAAACAAGTTTCTCCTTGGAGGCAAGGAATTGGAGGTCTGTCTCACATACTTTGTGTATGTGGCTAGAAGGGGCCAGTCCTAGGATAAGGACATCATGCTTGGAAGGGTGGAGGGACAGCACAAGAGAGGAAGAGGCTCTGGATGAGATGGAATGACACAGTAACTGGGGCAACGGAATTAGGTGTGTCACAATCAGTGAGACTGGCTCATGATAGGGCAGGTGGGCAGGTTTCAGAGCTATTGTATATGTATTGTTGCCATGAGTCATGTGTGACTTGATGGCACACAACAGCAACAACATCGTATTACTCATATAATACAGTAATTTCATTAAAACTACATTTGTTTCTTATACTTTGGCTCTCGTCTAAAAAATAATCTCATTTTAGCCATGAAGTCACAGATTTTTCTATTTACTTATTAGATGAAGACATATCCATTGAGTTTGAGACTGTGGGGAGTAATGAATATGTCTGCATCGCTCCACACAAGGCTTGCAGATAGAAAGCTCAAAGAAAGGGGTGCCATGCAATGTTCTAGGTTCAAGTAGGTTTACAGGCAAGATTATTTATTGATTTACATGCTTTTATGCAGTCTCAGTCTCCTACATCTTTAACACCTAGCAATGCATCCATGGATTTTCAGTCACTTTTAATTTTTCATGTGTAGCGATTGTACAATGATTAGAAAATAATCTCTAAGAAGAAACGTCTTACTTTTTTCAATTTCAAATAGCAACATAATGTTTCTTTTTTTTTTCATTCAACAAAAGCTTTATTCCACCATTGTCTCGATCTGTATCCCCGGCCCGCAGATGTCTGTGGGTCAGCAGAGGTGCAGTGGCCGAGGTGACGGGCTGGGCCAGGCCCCAACATAATGTTTCTAAAGGTAAAAGGCTCCAAATTTTGCTACTTTCTCAATTTGTTATTGTTAAGTACAATCAGGTTGACACTGACCCACAGCTGACCCTCCAGCAGGTTTTCAGAGGCAGTAAATATTTTACGGGAGTAGATTGTCCATATTTTTCTGTGGAGCAGATGGGGAATTTGAACTGCAAGCTTTTGGGATTCCAGCACAACTTCTTCCCACTAGGCCACCAGAGCTCCCTGAGGCAAAAATACAGGGAGCTTTGTGCCTTTAAGGAGCTCTGAAATGCCCAAAGTAGCATTTAAGATCCTTCTAGAAGGATATACATAATGATGTGCTGTATAGAGTACTTGAGTGAGTAAGACACAAACATTCTGTGCATTTCTCTATGTGTTTATGTATTTGTGTCTGTGAGAGGCAAAGAAAGGTTCATTGCTGATCACCCAATCAAGGCAAAATGCCAGCCAATTTGCTATAAATGTCTAAAATTTAGACTCCACATTTTTTACTTTCGACATTTAAATAGTTAAGCAGTGAAAATGTTACCTGCAAGACGGCTCCTGCATATTGATGGAATGTTCACACTTTCCGTGCATGCAGAAACCGTTGTAATGTTCTGGACAAGGTATGTGGTGTTCTCTGGCACTTTCTTCTAATTTGTTAGCATTCTCTGTGAATACAGATAAAAGCAAGCACCCCTGTAAATACTTTCATAGCCTGGTAGGATGAAGCAATACATTAACAAGCAAAGCTAGTGTAGGCAAAGGTATTTAAAAGGGCAAGAACTAAAAGACTGTGCTTCAGAAGAGAGAGAGAAAGAACTGAAAGATACATCTTTACAATTGTGTTTAGAGAGGTACCAGCAAAATTACCCAGGGCTTTTTATACTTTTATGCAATTTCCTACATATTCTAAGGCTAGCAATGAGTTGCCAGACAGCTTTAATTTTTCATGTGTAGGGATTATACAATGATCATAAAATAAATCTAGGAAGAAATAACCAATTTCTTGAATTTCAAAGCCCAATGCAATGTCCCTAAGACTAAATTGCTCTAAAACCTTGCTACTTTCTCAATATGGGAGCATAAAAGTTAAAATCTGACTGTGTTTAATTGTTAAACAGACATGTTCCAAAAGCATATGCAAAGTTCAGAAAATGTATTCTTTCTGGGGTTTTGTTCATATGCTGTGAACATGAATTTTACTAACACATACACATATTTTTTTATTACCAAGATAAAGTTACTGAAAGAGCAAAGTCATTCCAGAATCACTTATGTGGATATTCATGGCGTATATGCTGAATGCTGTACGTATACATTATAATTTATAATATTTGGCTTATGTTAATAATGCCATGGGAGATTTAAGTGTGTAAGAGAAAGAAAAAAAAAAAGAGTATTCGAAAATTTTAAAAGTCCCTGTAATTAAGAACAAGTTTTATGTGGTTACTCAAGTTTTTACAAAAATGTGCCAGTATATTTTTTCCGACATTTATTGACTCATATGTATTTGGTTGTATTTTAAACAATATGTCTAAGCAGTATTTTTTAGTTATTTATGTGTTCCCTTTATAATAATAAGTTTTACCTTATTAAAGCCTTACTTATAATTGAAACTTCATAATCTTAAAGTTCCCCACAAACGTGCAACACAGACTTTGTCATCAGCCTAACTGTGCTCTTAGATACCATGGTATTTGGTCAGCAGTAACTGGAGAGTGTGAATGTGGCATTATTTTTCTGAAACAGATGATTTTCTATTATTTGTCCATAAAGGTATATACTTGCTATCAAAACTATTCTGACTCAAAGTGGCCTTCCATTTGGTTTCCCAGGCTTTAAATCACAAGGGAGCAGACTACTCAACCTTCTCTTATGGAGCTACTGGTGGATTCAGACTGAGACATGCAGCTTTTGGGCTGGAGGTACAACTCACTATGCATTAGGCTTCCAGAGCTCCCTTTTTATTATCACTCAGACTTATAATTTTTACTGTCAAGTTATGATGAGCATATTTATCAGGAGGAAAAATACCTGTGCTATTAGTAAAAGAGGAAAATGGAATATATATACACATTTAGGTAGAGTTATAAAATATCTTTTCATTTTAAGGTATAGAAACCATCACAAAGCATTAACATTTGAAATAAAGTGCTAAATATGTTTAGTGATTTCTTTTGCAGGAATATTTATGTACATTTGGAAGATAGTAATTTTTCAAATTACATATTCAGATTTGTGCTATATGGGAGTTCTTATGAATATGCTAGAATTCTGGGAGATACCATTTGTTCTTTATCTGTACCTGAGCTATGATGATAGATAATTCTTTTTAACATTATCTATTTCATCACTGATATGGTTAAGATTAAACTGAATGAGTCATTTCCATGAAAACATTATCTAGAACTCTTTCATGTTGGTTTCTTACCCACTTCTTCAGGCTACATTAGAATTTTGTGACAATAGTTTTCTTCAGTCACCTCTCTGGCAATTTGAACTCACCATTCATTGATTCTGCACTACTGTGGGGTAATCTCCTCTACTGCAATTTACAGCCTTGGAAACCCAGGAGAGGTCAGCTCTGAGTCAGTTCTAACTTGATAGAAAGTATGTGAGTTCATTTTTTTCAGAAATAAATTGCAGCTTATGCAAGAAACCATAATTCAATGAAAATGTACAGTGTTGAGAGTGAAATTTCAAAAAGGGAAACAAGGGACCCAGATGGAAGGACGATAACCATGGTATTTAGATACCTTGGGAGGACTGGTCACTGACAAGTCTCAGGAAGAAGACTGAAGTGGTTCTGTGCCAGGACCAGGGGCCTACAAACTAGAATGGCTACATTGTGTACCCGCTGTTTAAAGGAGACTTTTATCCATGGGGTTTGTCAATCCCACTGCTGAAGTAATGAACCAGCACTGATTTTCACTCTTATTTCTGGATCTTCTCCCATAACTAACTACTCCGTGCTTCTATTTAGTGTTCGTTAGTAACCCTTCAGTGCGTCTGCACACCTGCAAAGAGGAGAATGTTCTGTAATGTCCCAGCATTTCAGTTACACATCATGATTTCAGTCATATTATTTTTTACTGATATAATATTCTGTCAGTTACAAAAACATACCAAGAATGTTTTTCTTTTCTGCATAAAAACATTCAACTGGAAAAAAAAATCCACATTTTAGACTATTTTATTTTAATTTCTGTCCCTGACCTCATATTAACAGTTTGCTTCTGGTTGTGTGCCATATACAAGATTGTAAACTCAAGGCCAGGGCAAAATGAGAGTTTTAGTGTGGTCTGAGTGGGATATTTTCATGAGTTTGTAATTCAGTCAAGTTGATTATGTAGGAAGGGAATACTTTCCATCATAAAAACCCTGCTAATTAGTTTATACTAAGCTTGGAGTGCTCTGTTATGCTTCTGGTAGAGGACTGTCAAATAAGAAAGAGATTGAAAATAAATGAGTAGAAGAAATGATCCCTGGGCAAGAAAATGAGGAGCCATCAATATATGTCAACAAATTTATAGTCAATCCAACCAAGAAAACCAGTTGATTGAAAACCTGAATACATAACCACTTCTAGTAATGTAATAGGCATATTTTTGAAATAAGATTTAAGTATATTAAGAAGAGTAGAAACACAGAAATCTAATATTCCAACAAAACAAATGTAGTGGCCATAGCAAATATTAGTGGTCCTGATACTCATGCATAAATATTCAAGTACTAATATAGCATTTAAAGATTTAAAATTACATAAAAATAATACTTCAGTAGTTTGCTGTTTCTTCCTGTTGCTGCTGATTTAAACTTCAATTTCTCTGTCTTCCATTAGAGAGATTTAATATATAGGTTGTATTCTTTCTTCTAAGACAGATAGTGAATATGGCTGAAACTTCATATCTCTGGTTAAAAATCTCACCCAGGCTTCAGTTTGCATATTTAGAAATGGTTTGTTCTGAAGAGATCCTAACCCAATTATGAAATAGTTTCTTGTAAAATCTGAGTTACCTGTACCAAAGCTAATGAGTTTGCATTGCCATTGTTAGTATTCCAGTCAGGAGCTGTGTAATTTTGCTGTGCTGTAAAGCACAACTACACACACTCTATACTGTAGGGAAAGAAGGAGGGAAAGGGACAGGAGAAACTAACGAGACAGAGGGACTATAAGGCCTCACCTTTCTACAAATTGAGCTCAGTAAGCAGTAGCCATGCAGAGATCCAGGAATAGTGGTCCAAATACTTAAATTAATGCAGTGCAGGATGGAGGGTGTGTGTGTGTGTGTGTGTGCCCTTATCTCCCTTTCTTCAAGAAGTTGAAAATAGGATAGTGTACAGAGAATTAATCTACTAAAGCAACTTATCGTAGACCAAAGTAGGTAAATGCCAGTATAAAAGCTGACTAAAATGATCCATCTACTTAAAGAAATAATGGTTCTCTAAGGGCAAGGTTGTTCTTGTTTTGTTAGTTTCTGTCGAGTTGAACACAACCCATAATCACCCATGAACAACAGATCTGAACCATATTCTGCCTTGTGGTATCTTCATCAAATCTGACGCATTTGAACCAATTGCTTGGAAAAAGAAGCTCCTGAAAGTCAAACCTTGCTATCTATTAAAGTGGTCTCCAGGGTGGCACACTCAAGAAGCCAGCCTGAACTGGCATTCTCTGGGTCAAATGCAGAGTTGAATGCAGCAGACTATTGATGCCTTAGACTATGAATTACTCACTCAGTCAATTCACTGCTCTTGTTCCAATAGCCTGCTCTCTAAGCAGTCTTAAAAATTATTTGACTTAGATGGAGCCTACCAATGGGGAATGAATTTGACAGTCCAACATAAACATCTTATCCAACTGACAGAAGTTTCATTTGAAAGAATTGATTGGAACTGAATTCCCGGATGCTTATTTGGCACAAGTTAGTCTTCAGCATACACAGTTCTGGGACATTGCTACATCAAACATCTACACCTGTGGGCTAGAGGACCAGTCCATGGAGTATTTGAGTATGAGAGACCTTTTGAAGGCTGGTCAGGTGATATATCTCAGGAGAAACTCCTACCTTTCTTTAACTAAGCCTTTCAAATATACACAACTTCCTTAGGCCACGGATTGCCCAGGAGGAGAACGAGTTCGTGAGAGGATTGAAGAGTAAGTTGGAAAGATTCTAAACTAGTGGCAACATTGAAGTTAGAGTGGATGTTTTAAAAAGACACAATTCTACCACATATTTCTAAACAACAGGAGCTGCTCAACAGGGGAATGGGTTAAGGAGCAAATTTCTGGCAATGTTACCACTTCTCAGGAACACTGTGGTGTTATTGTATGGTAGACTACGTTATTTAAAATGTCTGTGTTCACCTAAGAGTAATATATGCTTCTATTGATATAGCCTATATTACTAATAAATGTGTGGGGGTGTTAACAGAGATGTCAGCAGTTCAAATGCACCCATGGTTGCACTAAAGACAGCTAGGCAGCCTCCTGGAAGAAAGATTTACAGCCTTGAAAACCTGATAGAGGTCCAATGTGAGTCAGAATCAACGAGATGGAAGTGGCCAGATTTTTGGTTTAATATTTACTTAACATATGCACATACGCATGTTGTTGATGTTGTTATGTATTATCGAGTCGGAACTGACTCATAGCTGACCCTCCAGTACGTTTTCAGGGGCAGTTAACCATACAGAAGGAGACTGCCCGTCTTCTCCTGCACAGCAGCAGCTATCTATCTATCGGCTATCTACCTATCTATCTATCTATCTATCTATCTATCTATCTATCTATCTATCTATCTAATCTATCATATTCTGGAAGAAAGAAGTAGAGAGGAGAATGAAGCACTATTCAGGTAAGCAAAAAGAAATTAATTTGCACCTTAATGATATGTGTGGCTTCATTTTTCAAAGAGTATAACATATTTTCAAATTTTTACTGTGTCTGCAACTCTGACTTTGTCAAATAAAGTGCACTGTCTTCCTTTTGGGGATTGATGTGCTTTGTGAACGTAGCACAAGTTTTAGCAGTATATTTTAACACCACAAATTATCGACACAAGTGCACACATGTGTTTATTCTAGTTGGTTTACTACCTTGCCAACATTTTTCTCTGTTGGTTACATGAAACTGCTATCCTTTTCCTGAGACATCATAATTTTTCACTTTGAATACATCTATCTAGTGCTTTAATGTTTAATATTTAATCACAGTACAGGAAAATCACATTATTGAAATATTTGTATACTTGCATGCTTGTGATTACTTGATTTTGCTCTTTTCCAACTTACTTCCATTTCTCCAAAGAAATCTGAAAGTAATTTTCTTTGACCAAGTAGAGAAATAAAAAAATCCTTACTTTTCATTATATTTACATTTTGCTTGAGACAGAAAGAACTCACAAATTTGGAAATAACTTATGGCTGTTCCTGTCGTTGATCAGAAATGACGTCAAGAAGGAGATGTAATTCTTATGATGTCCTTTCCTTATCAAGTGGAAGCAAATCCTTCTATCTTGTTTGAATTACAATCCTAGTTTTCTAAAGGCCAGGAAAGCACTTCTACTTAGTGAGCTCTGAATGGAATGTAATAGGACTTCTTGCAACTTAACATTAAGTCCATAATAGTCTCACATGCTGTCATAGATTCTTCAAGGCACAGATGAGTAGATGAGAAGAATTGCTCTCTCTCTCTCTCTCTTTAAGCCTCTAGGACAGAGACTCAAATGAGAATGCTTGCTAAAATGACAGCTTAGTGCAAGGGACACAGAGGCATTTAAGGACAATCGATTCTCAAATTTTGAAAAAAACAAAGACTCAGTTATAATATTCTTAGTTATTTAACCAGTTAGAGGTTTAGAAAAACAGCCCTTCAAAACTGAGATCAAGTCCTTCAAACAAATTCCATTTTCTTCTTAAGTCGAACTATTTTTTTCTCCCATAACACTAATTTAAAATATTTGTATCCCAAACTGTGCTAATTAGACAGCGACATGTGTGGAAACCGGGTGGTTGGGGATGGAGAAAAATTCTTTCTTGTCCCACCACTGGTCAAGCACTAATATAGAATGTGTGATGTGATTATTCATATTACTTCTTGCATATATACATATTCTTATTGGACATGAGATTGAAATAAAGTGAAAGGAAACTAATTTTCATGTTACTACATTCTTAGGCAAAGGCTTAATGACATTATTCAAGAAATGCTTAAATTTAAATTGGAAAAAGTACTAGCATCTGAAATATACAAAGCAATTTGGGGAACAGAGTGATTGAAATGCAACAATACTGGCTGGTTATTTGCATGGGCTTTTATTATCTCTGTTTCTACTGGTAATATATTTACATATATAAAAGCTGAGAAATCTGTGAAATCTTGAGAAAGTTTCTATGTAACATTTTTACTTATGATATCCAAATACAATTATTATAATTAAAAAACCTGACATAATAAAGCTCATACAGATTTAGCTAGAAATTCTTGACTTCTAAAGAAAAACAAAAGAAAAAATAAACCCTCAAGAAAGTATTTGTTATTGTCATTTGTTCATTATGATGAGTAAAATAAACAGTTCCTCAAATATTTATTCCATCTCCTGACTTGCCTTTGAATGGTATGCCTTCAAAAGAGAATGAAAAAGGGCAAGCGACTGGGAGAAGCTGTATTCAGCCTCTAATGGTCCTTTTCAAACTTCGCCATTCAGTCAAGAGCCTATTAACTCTCTGCAAGTGGGTAGCTCCTATAGGTTTAGAGGATTTACCCTGAAGACCTTTTAAAAATATAGTATTTCATGGAACTTTAGATGTCTTTGACAACACCTCAGTAAATATCAGGTCTTGGGAAGAAGCAGGGATCTATGGTTCATTAGCCTCTTGAGAGCCCAGAGCTTGAGTTGCCTTAAGCTTATTTGGGGCAATTTTCTAGTGCTATTCCCACTGAGTTCTTACTGACACATTCTTCCTCACTTCCAAGCTGCTGTTTGAAGACAAAGTTTGCCATAAAATTTAGAGAGAAAGAAAGAAAAATGGACGCCATCTTTTGTCTTAAACTAGATCTATGCTTTTCTGGCCAAACTGACTTGCTTAATAGCTAATCTGGGAAACCTTTTTTAGCAATTCATTAGTGGACAGCATTGAAAATGACAACCCAGTGACAGGAGAACAAAACAACGAGACCAGGTTCTTTCCATCTGGACTATGTGAATCAATTTGTTTTCTTTTTCAGTGACTGCTTATACATAACACGATGAATTACTAAACTAAACTTGATGAGGTGACACATACATTTTACTCTGTCACCCTGAAGTTACTACCTAGAAGAGAGTGAGTAGGACATGTTAGAACACTCATAGGAACATTGAGGATAAAGACTCAAAACTTCATGTCTTCCCATAATACATAGATATTCTTGAGTATCTGCTATGTGCCTGGCACTATCCTATATGCTATGTCATAAGCTGGTGAGTTATATATTATATATTGTGTATTATGTATTATATATTATAT
>NW_006399751.1:20991302-21008519 GCF_000299155.1 Elephantulus edwardii | reverse complement strand
AATTGCACTGTTAACCTCAAGGCAGGAGATTCAAATCCACCAGTTGTCTGAAAGAGAAAGTGAGCAATCTCTTCCTTGGCGTTAAACAGCTCTGAGTCAGTTCTGAGACAACAGCGCAAAACAAAACCATAAAATAACACATTAGCTGTCTCCATATGGTTTTGCAAGTTGTTTTCTAAAACCTACTAAGAAAATGGAGTCTTATGAGATGATCTAAACATATCTATAGTTACTTGAAAATCTGTAATGTGTTTAAATTGTGTTAACAGTTAAGGTGCTATTTATTTTTGCACTTCAAGGTTCATCTTTCTGGAATCCACAATTCACACCCTTGGTACCAGCGGTCAGGACACAAGAAGATGCTCCGGGGAAATCTGCATCTAGGGATCTTTCCAAATTATTGAGGTGTAGTGATGGAGTTTGAAGACTAAGGTGGTTCTGATTCCAGCCATGGTCTTTCCAATTATGAGCATAATGAGGTCAAAGCTTCTTTTCATGAAGCTCGTGCAGTTAAAAACATAGAAACAAAGACTGTAATTATTCTTCATGTCTTTTTTATTTCTTATTTGCCCTTTCTGGCTTCTGACTCCTCACCCCACCAGGATTCCATTGGTGACTCTGGAAATTGATTTTTTGTCTTTCTTCCTGCTACCCTGGAGAAGTATTCCAAAGAAAAGGCATCATGAATCCTCTGCTGTCTATCCTCAAGAACTTTGAAAATCACCTTCTTTTTCTCTTGTACCTCCAAGTTCTTTACTCTTTGTCCTATGCCATTAGCATTTACACATTTTTTAATGTCTGTTTTCTTCAAATAAATACTTAAAATCTCCCTCAAGCCACGTTTTCTTGTCTTTTCTCTCTCTCTTACAGTTAATCTTTTTTATTTTATTGTTTTGCGTGTATGTAACAGAAAATCAGATCTGACTGGTACAGAAGGAGATTGTCCCTCCTGCTCCAGCAGAGCATCTGGTGGATTTGAACCGTGTACCTCTGGAATTGTAGTGTAGCTTCTTGCTACTAGGCCACCAGAGCTCCCTATAGTTAAACATTTTAAAAGTGTTTTTTCCACTTCTAGTTTTCACTTCCTGAACAACCACTCATCTACCCTTTTAACACAGAACATCCTGGCCACACGTCAGGGATGCAATTCTGATCAAAGCTATCAATGAAACTTTTGTTGCTAAAAACCCCTTCTTAGACTTCAACTGTTCCAGTCTCTGAGAAATATTTGAAATAGATAATTACCAGAGGCCTGTTGATTAGGAAGTGCATGCCATCTGGTTATACATAGGTGT
Source organism: Elephantulus edwardii (assembly GCF_000299155.1). Classification (NCBI taxonomy): domain Eukaryota; kingdom Metazoa; phylum Chordata; class Mammalia; order Macroscelidea; family Macroscelididae; genus Elephantulus; species Elephantulus edwardii. The sequence continues at coordinate 21,007,224 of NW_006399751.1, read as the reverse complement.
TGTTCAAATAAATCAATGCCTTTATCACTGATAGAACTTCCCAGTCTAGATTTCTGATAAAAAAGTCCATATGTTATCAACAACAGAATATAGATATTTAAGATTTTAGTATTGATTTAAGGGAATAATTTCCAGTAAATTGAGAGTAGTGAGTCAGTAAATAAATGATTGAGGGCCATGAGATTTTCTTCTAGAAAGATAAACTGTTAGACAAATAGGGCTAAAAATCATGTAGAAATATATTCTGGAAAAGGACTGTGATTCCTTCTTTCTACAACTTCTCATGGGGTTTAAGTAGAAATGAGCAAACCATTGTGTTTTTAGAATGATCTCTTCACTGTCAACCAGGAGGATTCATTCTAAAAGGCAACATTTGTCTAAAGACTAAAGAATATAGTAAATTTTGCACTTCTTAGTGTATATATGCAATGTTGTTGTTGTTGTTAAGTGCCATCGAGTCGCAGGTGACTCATAGTGACCCTATGACCAAAGTCTTTAAAACTTGTGTGACTTTTATCCTTTCTCCAGATTCATAGGGTTTCCAGAGGCAAGCGATTATGGAATAGGTTTTAAAAATTACATTGGAACAATATGTGGCTAACTCTGAATTTGCACATTATAATTTAGTCAGTCACACCATGTCTTCTGCATTATTCAGAAGTGTTAAATTTTGATAAAACTTTCTGGACAATAAAAAATAACTTTAAGTCAAAACCAAAATTAGGCAAATGGATTTAAAGATAGAACTATCAATTAATGAAACATTCTGTTCATAAGTCGGCTTCTAAATGTTGTTGTTATATGCTGTTAAGAGAAATACAATTCATAGTGACCCTATGACAAGTAGCTCTGAAGCCCGCCCTGTCCTGAGCCAATCTTACTTTCTCTGACACACCTACCTCATTTGCCACAGTCACTGTGTCAATCCATCTCATCCAGGTTATTCCTCTCTTGTGCTGTCCCTCTACCCTTCCAAGCATGACTTTCTTCAAGGATTGATTCCTCTTGGCAACATACTCAAAGTATGTGAGACAGAGTTTCAAAATCCTTCCCTCCAAAGAGCGTCCTGGTTGTACCTAGTCCAGGACAGATGTGTCTGTTCTCATGTTGTTGTTGTTATGTGCCATAGAGTCACTTGCGACTCATAGCGACCTTATGTACAACAGCCCTAAACTCTGCTCTGTCCTGTGCCAATCGCACTATCTCTGACACTCCCATCCTGATTATCCCAGTCACTGAATCAATCCACCTCACAGAGGGCCTTCCCCTCCTGCGCCATCCCTCCACCCTCCCAAGCATGATGTCCTTCTCCAAGGACCGGTTTCTCCTCACAACATGTCCAATGTATGTTAGACGGAGCCTCAGAATCTTTGTTTCCAAGGAACCACCTGGTTTAACCCTTTCCAGGACAAATCTGTTTGTTTTCCTAGTAGTCCATGTTATTCTCAATACTCTTCTCCAGCACCACAGCTCAAAGGCATCAATTCTCCTTCTATCCTCTTTGGTCATTGTCCAACTCTCTGATTGCGAAGACCATGGCCTGTATCAAACACACCTTAGTCTCCAGAGAGACGCCATTGCTCTTCAGTACTTTGGAGAGGTCCCTAACAGCAGACTTTCCCATGACAATGCGCCTTTTAATTTCCTGGCTACTGGTGCCAAGAGTGTTGACTGTGGAGCCAAGCAAACTAAAGCTGTGTACAATCTCAATCTCTTCACCATCCATCCTGATGTTGCCAATTGGTCCAGTGGTGAGAATCTTTGTCTTCTTGACACTGAGCCTCAATCCTTATCGGAGGCTGCAGTCCTTGGCCCTCTGCAGCAGGTGCTTCAGGTCCTCTTAAGTTTTAGCAAGCAGGGTTGTGTCATCTGCATAATGCAGATTGTTGATAAATCGTCCACCAATCTTGACGCCACATTTCTCCTCATAGAGCCCAGCCTCCCGGATAATCTGTTCTACATATAGGTTGAAGAGGTATGGAGAAAGGATGCATTCCTGGTGTACGCCCTTCCCAATTTTGAACCATGCAGTGTTCCCTTGCTCTGTTCTGACGACTGCCTCCTGGTCCAAGTATAAGTTTCGCATTAGAACGATCAAGTGTTCTGGGATTCCCATTCTTCTCAGAGTCAGCCATAGTTTGTTATGATCTACACAGTCAAATGCCTTTGCATAGTCAATGAAACACAGATAGACATTCCTCTGGTATTCCCTGCTTTCAGCCAAGATCCATCTAACATCATCTACAATATCTCTAGTACCACGACCCCTTCTGAGACCAGCCTGGACTTCTGGTAGTTCTCTGTGATGTGCTGTTCCAGTCCTTTTTGGATAATCTTCAGTAAAATCTTGCTTGCATGTAAAATCAGTGAGATTGTTCTATAGTTTCCACACTCTGTTGGGTCACCTTTCTTTGGTTCTCAAAGCAGTCTCTTATCATGCTTAAAAATATAGTAATAGAAAATGACCATCTACACAAAAAATCCCAAAGACTCAACAAAAAAAGCCATAAAACTTTTGGAGTTAGTAGGTGAATTAAGTAGAGTGGCAGGCTATAAGACTAATATAAAAAAATATCAGAGGAATTCCTCTACAATAACAAAGAGAACTCAGAGAAGGAAATCAAGAAAGCAATACCATTTACAATAGTCAACCACAAATTGAGATACTTGGGAGTGAACCCAAGTAGAGATACAAAAGCCCTGTACAAAGAAAACTACAGAGCATTCTGCAAGACACAATTAAAGACCTAAAGAAATGGAAAAATGTGCCCTGTTCATGGGTAGGAAGCCTCAATATTGTGAAAATGACAATCTTACCAAAAGCAATCTACATATTCAATGCAATCCTAATACACATACCAAATTAATTTTTTCAAGGAGATCTAAAGGGAAATTGTTAAGTTTATTTGGAGAGGAAAGAGACATCAAATAATCAAAACACTTCTGAGAAACAAAAATTAGGTGGGAGGCATAACACTCCCTGACCTCAAAACCTACAACACAGTGGTAGTAACCAAAACATCATGGTACTGGTACAATGACAGGTACATAGACCAGTGGAACAGAACTGAGAACCCAAAAAGAGACCCAGCTATCTATGATTAACTGATATTTGACAAGGAACTAAAACTTATCATATGGGGAAATGACAACCTCTTCAACAATGGTGCTGGCAACACTGTACTGCTACCAGCAGAAAGCTGAAACTGGATTCACATCTCACACTATACCCAAAAATCAACTCACGGTGGATCAGACACTTGACAGTAAAGGCCAAAAGTATAAAGTTTGTAAGAGACAAAGTGGAATCAAGCTTAGAAGGCCTCATCTACGGTATAAAAAGACTGCCAAATACAACCAGAAATGCACAATCTGAAGAGGATAAAGTTGATGAATGGGACTGTCTAAGATTAAATTTTTTTAAAAAATATATTAAATCCTTGTGTGCATCAAAAACTTTTTCCAACAGGGTGAAAAGAAAAATTATTAACTGGGAATAAATATTTGGCAATACCATCTCAGACAAGAGGGTCTCATAACCAAAGTTTACAGCATATTCCTGGGCTTCCTCAAGAAAAAGACTGATAACCCAATTACAAAATGGGCAAAAGATATGGAAACAATTTTCACAGAGGAAGATATTAAAATGACCAATAGACACAAGAAGAAATGCTCAAAGTCACTGGCAATAAGAGAGATGGAAATCAAAACTACAATGAAATATCATCTCACTCCAGTAGCAGTGCCAAAGTTTAACAGGACAGCAAGTAATAAGTGTTGGAGAGGGTATGGTGAGATAGGAACTCTTATACATTGTTGGTGGGATTGTAAAATGGTACAACCACTCTAGACGGTAGCTCGGCACTTCCTCAAAAAGCTGAATACAGAAAATCCATATGATCCAGCTACTCCACTTCTTGGAATATACTCCCAGAAAATGAGAACTGAAGCTCGAATGGAGACTTGCACACCACCGTTCATAGCTGCATTATTCACCATCTCAAAGACATGGAAACAGCCCAGATGTTCAACCACAAACGGATGGACTGAGACATTGTGGTACATTCACACAGTGAAATATGCAGCATGCAGAAGCAAGCACTGATTTTGCAAATTACTACCTAACTTTGGAGGAACTGGAAAGCATTATGCTGAGTGAACTAACTCAGTCCCACAAGGACAAATATTGTAGAAAACCATTATTGTAGAATGAGTATGAGGATCCAAGGGGGGAAAGTTTGGGAGCAGAGGGGTGAGGATGGGTGGGGGGTTAGGGTATTATTAATCACAGGATTGCACAATTCAATGGGTTTGCAAGGTGAAGGAAATGGGAAGGATCTTTTGTGAAAGAAAAATGTATTAAAACTTTGTAAATAAATCAGTATAAAATTAAAAAAAAGATGTCCATCAAAACTATAAGGAAAGACATACTTGGTGATATTTCAATAAGGTAAGGCTTGTGATCAGCTCAGTTTTATACGAGAGCACTCTAACTAGAATTTAAGTGCCATTAGAGTTTCTTAAACTAAGGAAGAATGTATAGCTTTTACTCGTTGACAAGCCTTTACGAGCAGAATCTCAAAAGTGCTTGAGACACTGAGAGTAATGTAAAAGTCTCTATGGAAACAGGTTTAAAACTGGACTTCTCTTCTGGAAAAAATAAAAGGAACTAAGCAATTCTATAAAATAGCTGGTAAAAGTGTTTCTGATAGCCAAAGATGTTATATAGAATTAAAGTAGAATATTGAAAGTCTAAGAGTTAGAATCCCCAAGTCTGCTTAGCTTAAAAAGCACAGACAGCAGAGACTGGCTGTTTTGCAATGCCAGATACCTGATCGTTTATAAACCTTCACTTTATGACAGGATTTGGATACTACAGATCTTAGAGGACATTTCTAATGTGCTGACATTCCTGGATCACCATGCTACTGACCCTACCCTATTCATTTTTCCTGATTTCTCTTTGTTTTCAGCTGTCTGGTAAAAGTATAAACGTTTGTGCTCATATAACCTAAAAGGCTGGCAGTTCAAATATACCCAGTGGCACTGTGAAGAAAGGTCCGACAATCTATTTTCCTAAGTATCCCAGCCACGAAAGCCCTATGGAGCAGTTACAGCGGGTCACTGCAAGCCAGCGAGGTCAAGTGATCTGACATGAATTTTGCCTGCTCTCTGGGACCGACTTTTTGATCCTGATACATATCCTGCAGCTGCTTAGCCTATTGATTCCCAGAACTATCTCATAATTTCTTTTGCAAATTATCCAGGTTGTTGTGTAACCGTTCTGTGGCCCAGGAGTGTGTGAACAATGGGTCTGTTCTCTGCTGGTCTTTCCATGGCTTCCTTCAGTTAATCTTGTTTATCAGCCTGGACAATTTGTTTCATTTAAAAATATCTCCATCCTTTGAAGAACAAAATACACCAGGAATAGCCCACATACCTATGATAAATGCCAACACTTGTGAGAGAATTCCAAATTCTGTTCAATCTCGAGTATCTTGAGGCCAACCTTTCAAACCTCAAGGCTTCTTTAATGATCTGGTTAGGTAACTAATAGAGTAACAACAAAAACAACGAAATTCCTGTGTGAACACGAAAGCAGTATCTTCATGAACCTTGGTATAGAATAACATTGCAGAGGGGAAGTACAGATTATACCAATGTTTATGATTGGTTTAACTTCCAAACTGAGGTCAAGATGCATTGTTCCTTTACATGCAACTAAACTAGCTCAGCAGCTCTTTGGGAAAGCTAATGTCAAAGGAGAAGTAACAAGGGTAGGAAATGAAGCACATAGAGACATGGAAACAAACAGAAGCAAAAATCACCATTTGTGGCAGAGTGACAGCTGGGAGAGATTTACTGTAGCAAATAGCAGGTGTTGGCAGCAAGAAAAGAAGGGGTAGCAGGAGAGAGACAGCTCCTCAGTTTTGTAATGCAGGACCAACAGTCACTTGTGCTTTCTAAATGGCAGTCCTTAAAAGCATACGACATGCTCCCACAATTAGTTTTCCATGGGGTGTTCTATCCATGGACTGATGCTGCAGTAGTTGGCTTCATGGGGAAGAGATCTGCTCTTAAATAAGTGTGAGAACACGTGGGTTCAAAAGTTGTATGTATTACTGCTGGTTTATCCAGAGTCCTGAAAAAGGTTAACTTGCACTGGAAGATTGTAAGAAAAATATTAATTATGTAGTGTTCTTAAGTTCATTTGATGATAAATTCACTTCTTCTGATGGATATTCTTGTGGAACTATTCCACTACATTCCATTCTTGGAAACACCGCATTTCGGGCACGGTATCTCCCTAAGTTTTCACATCATGGTACACATTGAAAACAATAATACTTAGCTACACTGATAGGAGAAGAAAACCAGGTTGAGAGCTCTAGTCACTCAAGACATCCTGAGGGTGAAGACTGATAATAATGCTGACACACTTGTTAACCATTCAAGGCACAAGAAAAACTTTGATTAGATATTAGCCCCTATATGAGCTAAGACTTAATTACTTTTATGTACTCCATCCATGGTTAGAAACAAAGACTGTCCCAGGTCAGTACTCACTATTTGGCTGTAATAAATGACTAGATCAATATTTTGTTGTGAATGGTTGATATATTTGTCACCCATGGGCCCCTTGGTGTGATGGCATTGAAAAGTTTAGGGCATCAAAGAAGCATCTACATTTCAGTGATGTGCCCTTCAAGGCACAACCAGTCCATACAATGGAGGTGACAAGGTAAGACGCAATATGGTAAATTACAATATATATATATATATATATGAGAGAGGGAGAGAGAGAGATGGATGCACAGGAGAAGGTGCACAAGGAAAAGCCTTAGGTGCTATGCATTTTAGTCTTCTTCAAAGTAAGTTAAGAGGCTGGAAGGTAAAGTAGTATTTCTAATTATGAAATATAAGGATACCCACACAAGACTTGAAAAGAACAAGTACAGGCAGCACTAAGGGTTTTACATATTTCTCCAGCAAAATGCCATGACTAAGAAGGAGGAGTGGAGAATTTACAGTGTATATTTGGGTTCATTTACCATCTAAAGTATTTTCAAAGTATTGTAAGGAGACTTGGTGGTAGAGTGGTAAAACTCTTGGCTGCTAGCTGAAAGGGCAGAGCTCAAAACTCACCAACTGCTTCACAGGATAAGATGTAAGGCCTTTGATACCACCTGAGGGCAGCTCTATTCTGTCCTATAAGGTTGCTATAATCAGTCAATTTGATGTTAACGATCAAACTTATGGAAATGATAGGTAAAAGCAATATTGTAAATTTCTAATATTCAATGGTAATATAATGTTCAGAAACAAATACAGATATTTATAATTACTGATAGATCATTCCTAATAGTATTTTAGATAAAATGAATTAAAAGTTATGTCAACTTAATGCTGGCAAAGCTTTCCTATTTTTTAAAGAAATTGTTTCTGAATACAGTAAAGCCTATGAACAGTTTATTAGTGCTGGAAGGCTGCTCTGCTTTGACATTACTTCTCAGTTTTATTCTGGTACATATCAGTGAGCTAAGTCTCTATGTGTTTAAGCAGAATGAGAATGCCAATGCAAAGGGAAGAGTCAGGACTAACAATTATGTGAAAATCCATCTTAGATTTTGTATGTTACCCTCCATTTCATTTCTTAGAGAGAGAAGTTAATATCAACATACATGCCACTCCAGACCTAGTTTTAGATAGTATTTTTTCCTATTAGGAGCTCTGCCTAGTGGTTGAGGGCATGTGTGTTGAATCTGCCCACTGTTCCATGAGAGAAAGATGGGGAATCTTCCCCCTTGTAATTACTATCTCTAAAATCTTGCTGGAGGGTCAGCTGTGAGTTTGTTCTGACTTAAGGTAAATAACAATTGTTGTTGTTGTTAAGTGTCATCGAGTCAAAGACGACTAGAGCTAATTAGTTAACGTAACTACTGTGGGTAAAATCTTAGCTACTGTTTGGTAAAATAATAACTAAATACTTTAGTTGGTTACTACTTACCAGTCAAGGAGCTCTAATGGCCTAATGGTAAAGAGTTGTACTGCCAATACAAAGGTGTACAGTTTGAATTCACCAGCTGGTTCATGGGAGAAAGATGGATCAACTGCGCCTGTGTGATTTAGAGCCTCTAAAAACCCAGAGGAGGGTCAGCTATGAGTTGGTTCCAACTCGATGGCACATAACAACAATTGACCAATCAAGTTATTGGCACGATAAAGTATTCTTTTCACAAACCATGTGTAAGTAATGTTGTGTTGTTGTTACGTGCCATCGAGTTGCAGGTGACTTATAGAGGCCCTATGAAGGAGAGTCCTCGACGCTTGGGTGCCTTTTATCCTCTCTCCAGGTTCATAGGGTTTCCGGAGGCAAGCTATTATGGAAGTGGATGCCATTCCTCCTTCCAGGCTTATTTTAATCAGAGAGCTCCACCCGACTCTGTCCGCATTGGGTAACCAAACATTAACGCATGTGACACATCAGTGTAACAGTGTTCAGCCTCACAGCAACCAGAAATGACTGCGGTACGGCAACTTGTACACCAGGGCTATACATTCTAGAGGAATGTCTGAACAAAAACAATGAAAACCAGGCCTGGGGGCCGCGGCTTAAAAGTCACCCACATTTGGCTTGGTAGCATCGCTTTCTGTCCACTGGGCCAGCTCTCTCGTAAGTAATGTAAGTGAATGGAATTATTAGTCTCAGCTAGTATGTGTCTTGGATAGTCCTGGTTTATGTCTCTTTTCTCATCAAAATTATTAATGGTACTTTGGTTCATTCAAGTGTGCCAATTTGGATGATACACTGAATCATCACTCAAATTTAAGATTATGGTGAAGTATCTTTGATTCTCTATATTCATAACACAGAGGTTACCTTTTGAATGTCAAAGTGAAGACTGCCCATCTTTCTCCCATGTAACAGCTGGTGGATACGAACTGCAAGCCTTTGGGTTGACAAAGTACCTCCCTACCACTAGGCCTCCTTACAATTAGTCAACAAGAGGGCTTGATTGGCAAGTAAATTAAAATATCTGGTTATCCTTTCACCTAACAATAACTAAGATTTTATCCATAATTGTTTTGTATCCTCCAGTAAGAACTGACCCATGGCTGACCCTCCAGTGGGTTTTCAGAAGTAGTAATCACAAAGGAGGAGATTCTGCTTTTTTTCGCCCATGATGCAACTGGAAGAATTGAACCACACACTTTTTTTTAAAAAAAAAATTAGTTTTATTATTTTTTCGTGTGTACCGTCAAATCAGATCTGACTGGTACAGGAGGAGATTGTCCCTCCTTCTCCAGCAGAGCATTTGGTGGATTCAAACCACTCACCTCTGGGTTGAAACACACACTTTTGAGTTTGAAGCACATTCCCTTACTAACAGACCTTCAATTATCCACAGTGAAGATTTTTTGAAATAATGGGGAATGTTTTTGGGAGAGGTGTAAGTGTATTCACTTTTGAGCTTCATCTGATACACTTTGGACATGTTGTAAAGTGGACTTTGGACATTTTCTAAAGGGGGATCAGTCCTTAGAGAGGGACGTCATGCTTGGGAAAGTGGAGGGACAGAACAAGGGAGGAAGACCCTCAATGAGATAAATTGATTCAGTGACTGGGGTAATGGGGTGTAGGTGTATCAGAGACAAAATTATTGGCAAGGGATAGAGCAGGTTTTAGGGCTGTTGTACATATGGTCACTATGAGTCACAGGTGACCTAACAGCATATAACAACAATAGTAAAGCACTCTACTTTAGAAAGAAAGAAGTGAGTGATTAAAATCAATCTGACTTTCAATAAAAATAAAATATCAGCTTGCATCTGGGATATGACCTTCCACATTCTCTCTCTAGTTATCACAATAATCAACACTCTCATAAAGTCCAAGATATCCAGAAAATACTATATTTTATTTCTCATTTAAGAACAGAAGTTTAGAATAGTCCATTATGAAATTCTGAAAATTGTCCTTATATTTGAAGTATTTTCCTTCAGTTAAATAGAAATCCTTTTATCTATGACAACTTATTTCCCAAGAATTCTAGGTAGCTATGAAAAAACAAGGTTTTTTTCTTTCCATTTTGAACAACTTATTTGCTTCTAGTACTTCCTTACTTACAAGTCAATAATATTGGGTGTGTGTGTGTGTGTGTGACCAACTCCCATCCCATCCTCAAAACAAACAAACAAGCTCTTGAAATAGGGATGTGATAGAGTTCTAAACAATTTCTTTCCATTTGGACACCATTTATGCTTGAAATTAGTTATTAACTAAATGGCTCTTTGGGCTTTTACAGTGTTAGGTTTACCTTTTAATAAGTCCAACACACTTGCAGTGTGTAATTTACACTCTCCAAGTACACAGTTAACCACTCAAGGAATCAATAGGGTTTATACAACATGTACAAATTTGAATTTGGAGAGAGTCAAACACCTATTTGTCCATTAGAATAGCTGACATTTAGAACTGATGCTTAAAAAGAACCACTTATTGTGAAATAGAAAAAAGCACAAAATGGCTATGTCCAGGGATAGACGTGAGGATGAAAGAGGTAATTCAAACAAAAGCCTTCACTTTTTCTTTAACTGATGATGCCAATATTAATCCACAACTTCTGCCTCTTGGTGTGCAATCTGGTAGTTGGGTAGGGACCCAAAGAAACTAAGATATGTGCTATCTCTTTTAAGATTTTATATTTTAACTAGACCTTGTCTGATTGTACTTACTTTATTCACTCATTCACTTAGAACTATTAAATGGCCTCCTATTAAAGGGAGAACTCTAGTGGTGTAGTACATAAGGAGATGCACTGGCAACCCAAAGGCAACACCTCTCTGGAAGTTCAAGTCCAACAGTAGCTCTATGGAAGACGATGGGCAATCTTTTCACATGTGACTTACAGTCTCTAAAAATCCACAGGAGGGCCAGTTATGAGTCAGTTCAGTCTTGACAGCAATAAGAATGAGTGAGCGAACTTAAGGGCTTTGAGAACGCAGTCTGGTAAGGCTTTGTCTCACCTACTTTTGGACATGTCAGTGATAATGAGTTGAGTTTTTTGTTGAGTCTTATTATCAACCAAATACTACAAGTCCAGGCACACAATAGTAAGTCAAATAGACAACGTTATCTCTTCAAAGGCAAACAGGTTAGAGACAGGAACTATACAAAATGAAAAGAAAAACACACCTAAATTAGAATTAGTGTTACAATGATAGATGGGGTGTTCAGATATAAAGTCTATTCAAGAGAGATAAGAAATGTGTACTGAGGAAGAGGGATGAAAAAGTGTTGGCCAGACAAAAAGCTTGAGAGTAATTCTTATCTGACAGACGAATATGCACAAAAGGCAGCTTAAATGTAGAAAAGACTTGCAATGAACCAGACAATGATTGGAAAAGAGATCTCCAGGTAGATTGTTGCTAGGTGCCATCGTTCAAGCAGGTATGACTCATAACGACCCGATGAACAGGTCTGAACGCAGTCCTAACAGGTGCCATCATTCTTATCTCTGACATACTGGAGCCCAGTCTTTGTGTCAGTCCATCTCGTTGAGGGTCTCCTTCTCACTTTCTCTACCTTTCTAAGCAAAATGTTCCTTTTCAAGGAATAGCCTCTCCTAACAACATGTTTAAAATCTGTGAAATAAGTGTTACCATTCTTATGTTGCAGGGTCAGCAAGAACCTTACTAAACAGAGGCTTTATGCCATGCTTAGGAGAACTAGTGGCCTAGTGATAAGAAACTTTGCTGCAGTCCCCAAGGCATGAGGTTTGGATCCATCCGTTGCTCTGCAGGAGAAAGATGGGCAGTATCCTATGTGATTTGCTGCCTCTGACAACCCACTGGAGAATCATGTATGAGTTGGTTCTAACTCGATGGTATACAACAACAACAACAATAACAACACAGGAGTACTGGTTTAAGTTAAAGTATATTAAGAAACTGACTGCTTGTATAATTCTGAGCAGACTTTGTTAGAATGAAAAATGCATCATTTAAGGGGAAACACTAAAAGTGGTGAGAACAAACAGATGTCCATTATTGAAGGGATGAAAGACAATGTCCAGAATACTGGGCTAGCATAACACAGTGGAGGAATTGAAAAATAGCTGTATTCTAGACTTAGTAGGACTTGTTTATGTGTTGCAAAATAGGAGGAATGAATTAAAGATGCTAGGTTTTCAGCTTGAACATCTGGGAAGTGCAATTTTGCACAATGGGGAAGACTTGAAGGAGACACATTAAAGCTGAACTGCATAAACATGACAGAAATTCCTTCCTATGAGTTTTGAGATTGCATTGAAAACTCTGTTTATGTTTGAGTACATCTACAATAGAGATGATGTTAACTGGAAGTAATTCATATCTTAGAAGACAAATTATGGGTGAAAATGCCTACCAAATAAAATAAGGCAAATTTCAGATTATTCAGTGGAAATCTTGTCTCCATGACATCCAAAGTAGGATGAAGGACATTTATAATTGCCTGTAAGGGAATGGAGCCCTAATAAGGCAAGATAAAAAATATGAAATGGGTTATAGAACACTAGTGGGCCTCTAGAAGAAAAAGACTGATAACCCAATTACAAAGTGGGCAAAAAACATGGAAAAGATTCTTCACAGAAGACATTCAGATGGCCAATAGACACATGAAGAAATGCTCAAAGTCACTGGCAATAAGGGAGATGCAAACCACAATGAGACACCATCTCACCCCAGCAGCAATGACAAAGTTTAGCAAGGCAGCAAACAATAAATGTTGGAGAGGATGTGGAGAGGTGGGAACACACCTGCACTATTGGTCGGATTGTAAAATGGTATACCCACTCTGGAAGACAGTTTGATATTTCCTCAAAAAGCGGAACATAGAAACTCTGCATGACTCAGCTATTCCACTACTAGGAATATACCCCCAAGGAAATGAGAACTGAGACACAAACGGGGATTTGTACACCAATGCTTATAGCAGTATTATTCACCATCACAAGAACATGAACATAGCTCAACTATCTAGCCACACTGAATGAGTTGAGGAACTCTGGTACATTCACACAACGAAATACCATACAGCATTGAGGAACCACCATTTAAAAAAAATACTACATAACTCGGGAGACACTAGAGAGCATTATGCTGAGTGTACCAACTCAGTCTCATAAAAGCAAATACTGCATAAGACCATCATCATAAAAATGGAAAGATAACTAGTAAAACATACATGGAATGAAGATAAGTAGGGACAAGATTACAGGGTTGTACAATTTTATGGGTGGAGTTAGGGGGTAAAGGAAATGGAAGGATCTGGTGGAGACCTGCAAAGGTCCGACAACGGCGGGCATAGTCCAACGGTGATTAACTTTATAAAACATTATAACACACAATGAATGAATGGGAATGATTGTATGAAATGCAATGTGAATGAAGAACAGTGTGAAATGCAATGCATATGAACTTTGTAAGAAAATCAGTCTCAAATAAAATTAAAAAAAATATGAAATGAAAAAATTAGATAATGAAGCAACATCAATGAGCTATGCTTTAAACAAAACATTTTTCACAGTTTCTGAAAAAGATAAAGAAAATTAGAATTCTTTAAAAACCAAAAGTTTGTAGGTGTGTTTTCCTTATTTTCTAATATATAGATTATAAATTTATGTTTTGCCAAAGATTATTTTATTTTACATTTGTTTAGTAAATGCTTTTGTAGCTATTATTTTATTTGGAGCTGCAACAACTCTAGGAGTTAGGGAGCAATTGTTATGTCAATAAAAAAGTTAATGCCAAGTTGGCTCTGACTCATGAAGATCTTATGTAGAGAACAAGATGTTACCTAGTTCTGCCAGAATGCACATATACATATATGTATACGTTTCTGTTTTTTTGTGTTTACACACACACACACACACACACACACACACACACACACTTCTGTAAGATGCTGTAAAGTACAACTCAGTGACCCTATGAACAACAGACCTGAATTCTGCCCTATCCTGTGACATCCCCATCATCTTTGACACATTTGAGCTTACTGCCACAGTCACTGTCAATCCATCTCATTGGAGATCTTCTCTTTTAGTGATTCTCTATCTCTCCAAGCGGCATGTTCCTTTCCAAAGAGAAGCCCATCCTAGCAACATGTACGAAGTATGAGAGATAGCTTCACCACCTTTGCCTCCAAAGTATACTGGCTGTACTTTTACCAAGACATAACTGTTCATTCTTCTGTCCATGGAATATTCTGTATTTTTCTCCAACACCAAAAGTAAAACCTATGAGTTCTTCTGTCATCTTTACTCACCATCCAGCTCTCACAAGCGTAACAAGTGATTGAAAAGCTGATAGCTGAAACAAGCACACTTCAGTCTTCAAACTGACATTGGTGTTCTTCAGTATTTTGCTTTTTGTTTGTTTTAAGTTAAAAAAAGTAAAGGTAGATTTATTATAAAGTTACACCCCAAAGAGCCAGGCCTCCTTTTGAGGAGAGAGTGCTCTTTAGTATTTTCGAAAGGTCACTGATAGTGGACTCACCCAGTGAAATACATCTCCTGATCCTCTGCTGACTGCTATTATCAAGGGTGTTGGTTTTTGATTATCTATCTATCTATCTATCTATCTATCTTCTATCTATCTATCTATCTATCTATCTATCTATCTATCTATCATCTTTTTTACTTGGTATATCAGACGTTGAGGTCACAAATACTTTATTAATGATATTTAATGGGTTGAAATTAGAGAGCTCATGCCATATATTAGAAGTAGTGCATTCTTATATTTCTTAATGACTTTTAAAATATTTTAGTATATTTAGAATAGTTTAGAATTATAAAAATATTGTAAAGACAGTACAGAGAACTCTTGTTCTTATTTTTAATCCTCAGTTTTCTTCACCATTTTTCAATGTAAAGAACTGTATTAAGTTGAGCCTATACAGTTTGGAGGAAAATGAAAGAGGCAGTCATCTGGATAATTCTAGGCAAGAAAACAATTTCATCTGAAAGATATAGATAATTGAGACAGAAAAATTTTGCCTGGAGAGGTCTCTATGATTGCCTTCTTCCTCTAGTCAAATTTGTAGGTAGACTTATAATCATAGCTACTTCACTTACTAATGGCAAACTATGTATCTTTCACTGTGAATAATGTGGATTTTTTGGATAGATCAATTCTTTCCTTATTTTTTCTTAAAAATAAAGTACATGAGTATTTTTGAATATAAAAACAATTGATGTTATTTTTGGGAAAAGTATAAAACAGAGAAAGCAGAAAAAAGAAACTAATTTTTTATTTTCTTTTTTACATTTACCTAATAGTATTTTATGTATTTTTTTTTTATCCCTGGTCTTTGAAGTTGTTATTTTTTTCTGTTTATCATGACTGGTAAAGGTACTTGGAATCGTTTCACTTTTGGATTCATTTTCAGATCATGTACAAATGCCACTTTCAGTAGCATGACTATTAAACTGTTCAATGTAGTTCATTTTAAGTAGGCATTTAGTATATCAGTTGCAGTGGAGGGACTGTAAACATTGTACGTCATAATCTTAGGTCAGATGGGCTAATTTGATGGTATGTGGACAAAATAAGAATTTAATGGGAATGTAAATGACACAAATTTTCTCAAATCAATCTGACATCAAATATAGAAAGTCATAACAAAATCAGACCCAGACAAGTTATAAAGAAGCTAATTATAATAATGTTGCTGTTTTTGCTTTGTGCTGTTGAGTCGCCTGCGACTCATAGAGACCCTGTGTCCAAGAGCCCTAAACCCTGCTCTATCCTGTGCCAATCTCTCTGTCTCTGACACCCCTATGCCCATTACCCCAGTCACTGAATCAATCCATCTCATTGAGGGTTTTCTTCTCTTGTGCTGTTCCTCCACCCTCCCAAACATGATGTCCCTCTC
>NW_006399751.1:20981433-20990632 GCF_000299155.1 Elephantulus edwardii | reverse complement strand
AAGCTTTATTTGCATAAATAAAAAAATTATACATTTAAAATTAAGATAATAAAATTATTCTGCCCCTACTTATTTTCCCTTCTTTTATGCAAAAAGTAATGCTCACGTTTTTAATTCAAGATTTTACTCTTCTTCAGTTCATAATAGACATTCTTCTGATAGTCTTTGCTTCTATCTAGGATCCATCTGACATCTGAAATGATATACCTAATGCCATGATCTCTTAAACCCAGTTTAAACTTCTAGCAGTTTTCGGTCTATGTACTATTCTAACTGACCATCAGCAATAGTTTATTTACATCTGATATTAATGATATTGTTCAATAATCTCCACACTCTGTTGGATTATCCTTCTTGGGAATGGGAACAAATATAGGTATGTTCTAGTCAGTTGGCCAGGCAACTGTCCTGAACAAATCTCCTGGTGCACCTGGTGAGCATGTCTAGGGATGCATTTTTTAGTTGAAACCTATCCATTGACATCCCATAGATTTTCAGGGCCTTATTTTTTGCCAATGCCTTCAGTGCAGTTTGAACTTCTTCCTTCATTACCACTGGGTTCTTGAATATACGCTATTTCCTGGAATATTTCAGGGTTGACCAATTCTTTTTGGTACAGTGACTTTGTGTATGTATGCCTTCCACACTCTTTTCATGTTTCCTGAATCATTCACTATTTTGTCCATAATATCTCTTGTTTTAATAGCTCAAGGCCTGAATTTGTTTTTCAGTTCTTTTAGCTTGAAAAATTCTTATTCTTTCCTTTTTATTCACCAATCCAGCTCTCTGCACATTATGTTACAGTATTTTGCTTTGTCTTCTTGAGCTGCCCTTTGAAATCTTCTGTTTAGCACTTTAACTCTAGCCTCTCTTCCTTTTGTTCTGGCTTCTCGCTGCTCCAGGGCAATTTTTTAGAGTCTTTTCTGGTGTGCATTTTGGTTTTCTCTTTCTCCTCTGTCTCTATAATGGCCTTTTGCTCTCTTTATGGATGATATAATTGATGCCATCTCATAACTCATCTCATGTTCAATGCCTCAAACCTATTCTTAGCATGATTTTTAAATTCAGGTGAGATAAACTAAAGGTCATATTTTCCTATTTGTGAACTCTATGAAAAAGAAAGTAGCACCAGAATTGGAGGAAAACTCATCAACAGCCTGACTTATATAGTTGACACAACCTTGCCTATTGAAACAGAAGAGGACTTGAAGCATTTGCTGCAGAAGATCAAAGACGAGAGTCCTGAACTATGAGTTACTTCTCAACATTAAGAAAGCAAAAATCCTCACGACTAGACTGATAGGTAACACCATGACAGATGGAGGCAAGAATGAAATTGCCAATGATTTCCATGATTAATACCCTTGACACCATCAACAAGGGGATCGGGTGACTACTGCATTAGGAAAGTCTGCTATCAAGGACCATTCCAAATTACTAAGGAATTATGGTATAAGTTTGAAAACAAATATGCACCTGATTAACCTATGACAGTTGGACATTTAATAGGTGACAGAAAAATGATTGATGCCTTTGCAGTATGTATGGTGTTTGAAGAGAATACTGCATATTCCATGGATTGCCAAAAGAACAAACATATGTCTTTGAGAAACTGTATCCAGAGTGCTCTTTGGAGGCAAAGATGACATGGCTTTGTCTCACAGACTTTGGGCATATTGTTAGGAGAGGCTATTCTTTGAAAAAGGACATTATGCTTGGAAAGGTGGAGGTTTGGTGAAAGAGAAGCAGACCCCCAATGAGATGGACGGACACAGGGACTGCAGCAGATGGCACAAGATTGCACATGGTGCAGATATCTTGTTGATAGGAATCATACTCGACTCAATGGCACCTAACAACAACAATAACAACGTAATAGGGAGTTCTGGTGGCCTAGTGGATAAAGAGTTGTTCTACAAACTCAAAGGCAAGTGATTTGAATCCACCCGCTGCTCCAGGGGAGAAGGATGAACAACTTCCTCTAGAAAGATGCACAACCTTTGACAGCCAGTTCAAGCATCAGTTATGAGTCGACTGTAACTCACCAGTAATGAACTTGAGATCCTCATAATTATAGAGTTCTGCTGACATGTTATGTAGGGATTTGCCTGCTAACCCAACATCTGCACCTCTCTGATGAATGCAATTGACTAAGGGAGCCTCAGGAAAAGGAATGGCAATCTCTTGTGCAATACATGCAGTCTCAGAAACGCAATAAAGGGTCAGCTGGAAGCTGGTTCTACCTCACAGCAATAAAAGAGGTACTTATAACTCTGTTTTTAAAACATATCAGAAAGAACAAAATGAGACTGATGCAACGGTCATAGAAATCAACATTCTCTGCACCCTCTCAGATCACTCTGACTTTATTTTCACAGGCTTGCAAATCTGTGAAGAAATTCTCTGATTAGCACTTACAAGAAATCCTTCAGCAGACAGACATATAATGCAGATTTTGAACCAGGGAGAGCTGAACTCAAATATCAGCTCAATCATTTGTTATTTTTAATGGTCTTTTGGCACATCTCAAAGTTCCTGTTTTTTCATTTAAAAAAAAAGAAGGAAGTAGAAACACAAGATAATACAATGAGGGTAATGAGTAGGTATAAGAGGCCAAAGGAACAAATAAAAATAAGTCTAGACTCTAGGATGAAAGTGGGGAGTAAATGGTCAGCTTGTTTTTAAAAGGGATGAAATAAATAAGCTCTGGTGGCCTAGTAGTAAGAAGCTGTGCTGCAGTTCCAAAGGCACGTGGTTCAAATCCTCCAGCTTCTCTGCGGAAGAAGGATAGGCAATCTCTTCCTGTGTGATTAACTACCTTCTGAAAACCCGATGAAGAGTCTCCTCTGGGTAAGTTCTGACTTGATGGTACACGACAACACCTATATTTTGAATACTTGGGAGTTAAGGATCATATGCTGTTTGGGGTTTTTTTTTTTCTTTTTTCTTTTTCTTTCTAGCTCTGTGATACCAGACTAGTTAGTTAACCTTTACATTTATTTGTGAAAAGTTTTAAATGTCTGACTCAGATAACTATGTAAGAAATTATAGCTATTTCAAATGAATTATCTGTGCTGATGGCATGAGCTTATACACATAAAATGCTTATTTAACACGGTGCCTTGTACAGAGGTAAAAGTGGCTGTTATATTTATTGTTCATTACTAGCAGAAGGCTGTCTAAACTGAGACATGATGAATGAACAAGAATTAGACAAGCAGAAGAAGTGTGAGTATTTCAGGTTGGAACAATATATATAAAGATACAACTGGAAGGCAAATAATGGCTTATTAGGAGAACTTAAAGCATGTGGAGCATACACTATAACAGAGACAGGTGAGGCAGGGTTTGTGGGAAGGAGTACAATTCAGGCTCTACGAACTCTGATGCAATTTTTCTAGGTGTCCATTGACTGTCACCTGCAAATAAGTATGATGGTTTCTTGCTAATGAAAAGCCTGCCTCTCTATCTAGACTGTTATTCTAGTACCATGCTAGGTTCAGTCAGTTTGTTGCTGGCATTATACGGAAGAGGTTTAGTTCCATGTAGTCATGGGTACTTGTAAGCACACCGGAAGCTGAAGGATGCCTTTGCAAGGCCAGGGCTAAAAGATTATAGGGTCAATAGAGTGACACTTCCCTTTGACAGTCGATGAGGGAGGCAAAAGTCATGGTGTCTCAATTGCTAATAAGATGATCTCTCCTCCAAAAAGTCTTTTAAAATAAATGAATTACATTTTGGCAAAATAAAACATTCTTAGGACACGTATCAATCTGAACTCAAAATCTGATTGCTTTTGAGTTGGAAGTAATTCATTGCTGACCTTCCAGTAGGTTTTCAGAGGCTGTAATTTGCTTGGGAGAAGATGACCCATCTCTCTCCCATGAAGCCTCTGGAGGATTCGATCTGGTAGAGAGGTGTTGCCATGCGGCTTAGCAAAAAAACCCCCCAAACCCAAAAAAACCCCAAACTCTATGTACCACACTGCCACAAAGCCAGTATGAAGACAGCAACCTGAGTCACTTTCAGGAATAATAACAAATCTTACGATTTGAAATGTATACTTATATACTAGATTCAAGAGTTGCTGACACTTTATGGTCTATTCTGATGGAAACAAATGTTTTACAATAAAAAACATCCACTTCCCCCATTTTAAAAAATAACTTTCTGTGTGTGATGGAATGATTGATTCTATAATATTCTGGGGGAAAATCTTGCATGATATCCATTTTTTGTGGCAGTATGTTATAATTACTCAGCTTTCCTTAATTATTAATAAAAGAAGATTATGAAGAAAAACATACTAACATACTAGTATCTACCAGATGTTTTGAAACACCTAAAAATATACACGTCAGCACATTTTTGCAAAACCAAACCAAACCAAAACAAAACAACAAAAATCAAACCCCTCCACAAAATATTCTCCACTTCCTTTTCCTTTTTTAGTTTTCTGATATGATTATTTTTAATCCTCATTAGGGATTTTCTTTTGGTTCTTGTAACATCTACCATCAGTGACTGCATACTTTCAGATGCAGTCAACATGCATATTGCCACCTTTTCCCTCTGACTACCAGGAGGCAAGCTAAAGTAATGAAAAAAAAGTTTAGCTGGCTTTGAACTCCTTCAGACCCAGGGTTACATCCACTCACAACTTCTTCATAGCTGGTGACAGAGGGAAAATTGCTTATACTTTCTGAGCCAATTTCTTAATCTTTACAATGATGGGCCATTCTAAAGAGCAGTGTTAATAAAGTACCAAACAAATGGCCAGTTCAACAGAAGGTAGCAATCAGGTGCCACCTATCTGAAGACTTTTCTGATTCTTGAATTCCTTTGTCAATTGGACTCTCCATTTATGCCTGTTGATACCTTAAGTTTGTGAATTTTTTTAGATAAACATATTTTCTTTGTTTTCACTCTAGGAGTTTATTCTCTCAGTCTCTGAGCCCTTATAAACATGGTACGTAAGGGAGAGGGTAGGTTTTGTTATGCTTTGTAAAACTTAAAACGAAACAGTGATTCAGGGACCGCCTAACAGTCAAGTTCCTCTAGAGAGGAAACACAGCTCTCATGGAAAAATGGCATACAATAATATTTTTCATTTTTCTTCTTAACATGGAAAGGAAATGACCTATTGTAAAAATAATACCTGGGTGCCTGGTCTTGTGGAATGGACTGCCTACTCAGGCAAGGCTAATTGAGTCCTCCAGGAGTTGCGAGTGTCATAACAGTGTTGGAAAAATATAATTTATTGAATGGTACCCTCGAGTCCTGGCAGGATAATTCACATAATATAGAGGAGTTATTTATCTCTACCTGGTAGTTTACATACAATGGTTTACCAGAAGTGTTCTCCAAAAAATGACTAGCTTCTACCAAAGCAATGGAACAAATGGCAAAAGGGGAAAATAAAAAGTTGTTGCCCTTTTTTCCCCAACCTTTAGAATTTCACATAAAGAACAACACTGTCAAAGAGTTCTTTGATTTCCATGTTACCATTTTGAAGGGAAGTTGCTATTTGTCAACTTTTTGATTTGCAAATTCATTCTGTTCTAGTTGTTTTACCTTTTCCTGAACCTTGAAACCCTATAATGTTTGATTTTGTTTTGGTTTCATGTTTGGCCATTCTGTCACTGACCTGGAGTGCCACAACTGTATTAAGACGTAGTGACGATGTGCTTTTCTCCCCTTGACTCACTGATACTCTATCAGTTTACTCTGTTTGGATGTAGAAATTGGCTAATGCTATACAAAGTCTCCCTTCCCTAGAATTCTGAGAGCAGCTTATTTATATGTAGATGTAGCTATATGACATTTTCAAATGCCATACATTTGCATATGAAGGTCTCTTTTCCCCCCTTTCAGTAAACAGACTCTGCTATTACTTCCAAAGCAATATTTAGAATTATATTTTCTATATATAAGTCCTTTCTTAAAATGTTATTAAATGCCCAGTAGAGATTAAAAATAAATAAACCATCCAACCTTTAAGCAGGGATACACTAAATTTCTTTTAAAGATTTAAGGGTGATCTTTAATTTGTCATTTATGATCAGTGGAAAGTCTTTTATCAACTTCTGCTTTGTGTGGCTTCGTACTTTAGGTTTTATAAAATTACAGAAATATTATGGTTAAAATTTCTCAAGAGGAAAGCAAAAGTGACAGTTATTTGGTTTGGAGTTTCTTTTAAAAGTTAATATAGTTTGATTTTTAAAGAGATTGTCTGTTTCTATCTTTTATATATTTATCCAAAAAATAATTATTCAGTGCCTATTATATGTTAGACATTTTATCAGGTTTAGCATTTATAATGGTAACCAAAATTCTCTGTACTCATTGCACTTATTGAAAAAGGAAGATGAAGATAGGAATGTGCAAACATACAATACATGAATAAACTTCCATTTACATCAAATGATGGGGAAAAAAATCCCAAAACCCTAGAGCACCAGAGAAGAGAATAAATAGAGTGTGAGTGCTACATTAAGTAGAGAAGACAGGTTTTCTCTTCTGAACCTTCAAAAGCCTCTGAAGGGTTTTGCGAAGAAAAGATTACAGTAAAGCATATCACTAGGAAAATATAAAATGGCAAGGGCCAACTCTGGACTTGGGCACAGCTTTAAAGGGAAACAAGTCCGGAAACTTCATGGGCATTGTGAACTAACGCTCCTGACGTGAAAGTTTACCGAGCATCAGAGGATAGATTTTAAAAATCTGTGCAACAAAGGGAAGACAAAATTAATGAAAGGGTTCTTCTTAAATTCCTATCTCTGTGTGCATCAGAATCTTCTTTAGGGTGAAAAGAAAGTCCACAGACTGGGAAAAACATTTATCAATGACATTTTAGACAAAGGTCTGAAATAACTAAAGTTTACAGAATACTCCAGGGCCTCCACAATAAAAAGACTGATAACCCAATCACAAAACGGGCAAGGACCATGAGAAGACAAAGGAGGTCCACTGCATGGTTAACAAACACACGAATCACTAGCAAAAACGCAAAATCACTGGCAGAAAGATGCAAATCCAAATAATAATGAGAGTACATCTCAACAGCAGTAGCAAAGTTTAACAATACAGAAAATAACAAATGCCGGAAAGGATGAGGAGAGATTGAAAATCTAATATACTGCTGGTGGGATTGTAAAATGGTACAACCATTATGGGAGGAAGTTTGGCATTTATACAAAAAGCTGAACACAGAAAGCCCATATGACATAAGTATTCCAATGCCAGGAATATATCCCCAGGAAATCAAAACTGAGAAACGAATGGAGTTAAGTATAGAGATGTTCAGTGTAGTTATTCACAATAGCAAGAAAATGGAAGTAGCCTAAATGCTCTTTAACAAATGAATGGATTGAGAAATTGTGGCATATTCACACAATGGAATAGTATGCAGCCCTCAAGAATAATGATTTTATAAAATATTACGTGGCAGGGCAGTCTAGTAAGCATTATTAAACTATGTCAACTACGTCAGTCACATAAGGATACATGCTGCTTAAGAAAAGATTTTGTGAAAACAAAAGGATAACTGAGCAAGATTTGAAGACATATTCAAAACGGGAAGGGGGGCAGAGGATCAGGAAAAGGGGACTGGAATAGCAGAGGTTAGTGGGTGGAGGAGGTGTGAAGGAATAAGAAAGATTCAACAGAAACTTAGAAAAACAAGGTGATACAAGGGATAGATCAATAGTCATTGAATCTTAAAAGTACAATGTACATCAACTAAACCCAATGCATATGAATGACTATGTAAACCAATTTTAAAATTCATTAAATGCTTATATGTAAAAATTTGTAAAAGGAAAAAAATTAAAAATAGGTAAAGAAAAGGATATAGAAGAAATAAAGAGTCATTATACCAAAAAGAACTGGCTTTGACGGAAGAATTTCATGAAAATACACTTACAATATAATGAATTAAGACCAGTACAAAACACAATGTATAAGAACTTTGTAAGCAAACCAAAAAAGGAAAAAAATTAAAAATATATTTAGACAAATGAAAAAAAGTATTGAGTTTTCAGAAAAATGAAGTAAGAAGAAGGAAGGAAAGGAAAAGTATAGCTCCCAGATCTCACAATTTCCAACTGTTGCTAGTGACCCTGGTGATCGACGTGGCTGCCCCTGGTGCCTCTGGTGATCCACGTGGATGCCTCCAGTGTCCCTGGTGATCCATGTGGCTGCCACCAGTGATTTATTCTTGGTCCCTTTTGCCTTTCACTCAACCCGAGTTTTCCACCATTATAAGCTCAGCCTCAGACTGATGATTATTACATCATCATTTTATCCTCCACTTGCCTAACAGATCTTCTGCCTCAGAAGTTCATTTCTATGTAGACATCTTCAAACAAAATGGTTCAAAATCTGACTTATTATCCTGCATCAAACCTAATCTTCATGTTTCTTTATATCAGGAAACATCTAGTTGGGCAATCAAGGAAACTTGGGATTTTTCTTGATATTTATACTGATCAATTACTAAATTCCATAACCTTTTCTCTCCCATAAAAGTTGACTTCTGCACCTCCACCTCTGCTGATGGAAAGACCAGTGCCAACACACACACATCACTATTCTCCGGTTACCAGCATCCCCAATCTCCTTATCTTGCTTTCTATCCCTTCCTTCTCTAGATCATTCCTCATTTTGCTGCAAGAGTTACAGCAAAATATATATAGGGACCTCTCTAAAATACTGAAGAGCAATGGTGTCTCTCTGAGACTAAGGTGTGTCTGATACAGGCCATGGTCTTTGCAATCACATGTTATGCGTCAGAAAGTTGGACAATGACTAGGGAGGATAGAAGGAGAAATGATGCTTTTGAGCTTTGGTGTTGGAGAAGAGTTTTGAGGGTATGATGGACTGGTAAGAAAATGAACAGATTCATCTTGGAGAGGGTTAAACTGTGCTGCTCCTTGGAGGCAAGAATTCTGAGGCTTCGTCTGACATACTTTGGTCATGTCGTAAGGCGAGACCGGTCCCTGGAGAACGACATCATGCTTGGGAGGGTGGAGGGGAAGTCCCTCTAGAAGATGGATTGATTCGGTGACTGGGGTAATAGGGATGAGTGTGTCGGAGACAATGAGATTGGCACAGGACAGAACAGAGTTTAGGGCTGCTGTATATAGGGTCGTTATGGATCGCAAGTGACTCGATGACATTTAACAACAACAAATACACA
>NW_006399751.1:20968641-20981333 GCF_000299155.1 Elephantulus edwardii | reverse complement strand
ATGAATGAATGTATGGCCTAATTTAAGCTTAATGGCCTCTGACAGATAAATTCTGGCTTCCTAGAATGAATGGAAAAAAAAATTAAAAGAAAGGAAAGACCTTTGCAAGAATCCACAAATTTCTGTTATTGAATTATTGTTGTTGTTTACCATCGAGTCAGAACTGACCCACAGTTGACCCTCCTGTGGGTTTTCAGACAGGAGGAGATTGCTCATCCTTTTACTATGGAGCAATTGGTAGATTTGAACTTTGTGCCTTCAGGATTGCAGCATAGCTTTTTATTACTAGGCCACCAGGGCTCTACTTTATTCCACTTTTTCATTCCATGCTACAAACACACCAAATTTTTTTGCTAGTGCTTAAACGTATCGGCTCATCCAAGCCTACATGCCTTTTCAAATGCTATTATTAAGGCTTATAATGTTTTTATAAGCATGTTGTTGTTATTGTTATGTGCTGGCGAGTTGCCTGTGACTCATAAAAACCCTATGCACTAGTGCTCTGAATCTTGGCCTATCCTGAGACAATCTCACTGTGTCCAGCATCGTAACCCATTACCCCAATTACTGTGTCAATTCATCTCATTCAGGGTCTTGCTCTCCTGAACTATCTCTTCATCCTTCCAATCATGATGTCCTTCTTCAAGGACTGGTCTCTCCTGACCACATGCCTAAAGTATGTGAGACAGAGCTTCAAAATTCTTGCCTCCATTGAGAAGCCTGGTTTCATTCTCTCCAGGTCAGACCTGTTTGTTCTCTTGGTAGTCTATGGTATGTTCAATATTCTTCTCTAGCATCAAAACTTACAGGCATCAATTCTCCTGTCATCATTAGTCATTGTCCAGCTCTCTGATATATAGCAAGTAATTGTAAAGACCATTGCTTGGATCAGGTACACTTTAGTCTCTAGACGTACAGCATCACTCTTCAGCACTCTGGAGAGGTCCTGGACAGTAGATTTTCCTAATGCGATTAGTCTTTTGATTTCCTGACTGCTGGTGCTAAGAGTTCCAAGACTGTGGAACTGAACAACCTAAAACTGTTAATAATCTTAATCTCTTCTCCATGTATCGTGGTGCAGTCAAATGGTGCAGTGGTGAGAATCTTCTTTTTCTTGATGTAGAGCTTCAATCTATATTAAAGACTGAAATCCTTGACCTGCAGCAAACACCTCAGTTCTTCCTCAATTTAGTCAAACAAGGTCATGTTGTCTGCATAGCACAATCTTCCTCCAATGCTGATACCACATTTCTCCTCATAAAGTCTAGCCCCCAAATAATCTGTTCTGAATATAGATTGAAAAGATATGCATAAAGGGTACATCCCTGATCTCATCTTTCCTGATTTTGAAACATGCAGTAATTCCTTGCTCTGTTCTGAGAACTGTTTCCTCATCTAAGTATGGGTTTCTTATGAGCATAATTAAGTGTTCTGAAATGCTCATTCTTCTTAAAGTTAGCTAAAATTTGTTGTGATCCAGTCAAATTCCTTTGCATAGTAAAGGAAAAATAGACATTTCTCTCGTATTTTTTTTTTACATCATTGTTGTTGCTATGTGCCATCCTGTCACTTGTGACTCATAGCAAACCTATGCACAACAGCTCTGAATCCTGCTCTATCTTGAGCCAATTTCATTGTCTCTAACCACCGTTATTCCTATTACCCCAGTCACTAAGTCAATCCATCTGATCCAGGGTTTTTCTCTCTTGCTCTGTTACTCCACCTTTCCAAGCTTGATGTCCTTCTCCAAGGTCTGGTCCCTCTTGGCAACATGTCCAAAGTATGTGAAATGAAGCCTCAAAATCCTTGCCTCCAAGGAGCTGCCAGGGTTCACCCTCTCAAGGACAGGCTTGTTTATTCACTTGACAGTCCATGGCATAGTCAATATTTTTCTCCAGCACCACAACTCAAGGGCATCAATTCTTCTTTTATCATCTTTAGCCATGGTCCAGCTATCTGATACATAGTGATTTGCAAAGACCATGGCCTGGATCAGAGCACCTTAGACTCTAGACTGACTTTGTTGCTTTTCTGTACTCTAGAGAGGTCTCTGACAGCAGACTTTCCTAATGCAATTTGTCTTTTGATTTTCTGGTTGCTAGAACCAAGAGTGTTGAACCAAGCAAGCTGAAATGTTAACAATTTCAACCCCTTCTCCATCTATCATGATGCTGTCAGTTGTCCCTGTGGGAAAATCCTTGTTTTCTTGATGTTGAGCTTTAATTTATATTGAAGGCTAGCTACAGTTCTTGACCTTCTGTAGCAAATGCCTCAGGTCCTCCTCAGTTTGGGCAAGTAAGGTCTTCTCATCTGCATAATGCAGGTTGTTTATGAGTCTTCCTCCAGTCCTGATGCAACATTTCGCCTTGTAAAGTCCAGCCTCCCAGATAATGTGTTCTGCATACAGATTGTCGGGTATCTTGTTACTATTGTTGTTGTCAATTGCTGTCAAGCCAAGAAGGACTTATAGTGACCCTATGAAAAAAAGGCCCAAAGCATTTCCATTATGATTCAGAGAAACCATATGAACAGATTATCACCTTTCTTTTTCCTGCCCCATCATAATGCTCTCCCCTACACTCAAGTTCACTTTTGTAGTCATTATGTCAATCCATCTTATTGAAGATCTTGCTTTCTTTCACTGATCCTCTCCCTTTCCCAGTGTGATGTCTTCTAGTAAGGACTAGTCCCTCCTGACAATATGCCAAAAATATGTTGAGACCTAGTCTGACCACCCATGTCTCTTTTCTGACTGAGTTTTCTGATAGGTAAGTCCAAAGTAATCACCATGTAAAACCTGCCTTCTCTTATTTCCTGTCACCATCTGTCTGAATTCCTGTTCTAGCACCAAAGTATCTCTGAAGCATCATTTCTTTATTCCAACATGATACTTAGTCTTCTTGCAGGTTTTTTCTCCAGCAGCCTTTGTACCCTCCCAAGTATGGTGTCCCTCTCTCCTAGCAAAATACCCAAAATATGTGAGGCAACGAGTCATTATCTTTGCCTCCAAGGGAGCATTCTGGCTGCACCTTCTGCAAGGAATAGCTATATATCTATTTGTTTGGTTTTTGTGGTTTTTTTTTTTTGGTAGTTAATTGACTCTTTGGCATTCTTCTCCACATTTCAAAGGCATCAATTCCTTTTTTTTTGGTTATCATTAGTCATTTTCAGCTCTCAGATGCACAGCAAGTGACTTAAAAGGCCATGGCCTGAATCATGCACATCATTACATCTCATTACTCCTTGATTACAGACTTTAGGCATGTGTCCTGTTCTCCTGACTGCTGGTAAAAAGTATACTGATTGTGGATTCAAGTAAGATGAAGCCACTGAAGTCCTTACTCTGTCCATCACAAGGTTACCTACTGATTTAGGGGTAAAGATTTTTGTTTTCTTGACAGTGAGATGCAATTCATATTGAAGACTGCAGTGATTAACTTTCTGCAGCAAGTACTTCAAGTTTTCTAACTTTGAGAAAGCAAGGATGTGTCTTCTGCACAATGAAGGTTGTTGATGAGTCTTTCAGCAATTCTGTTGCCACTGTTTTCTTCATAAAGTCCAGCTTCTGGAGCAATTTGATCAGCAAATACACTAAATAGATATGAAAAAAGGATACAATCATATTGAATACTTTTCTTAATTTTAAGCCATTCAGTGTTCCTTTGTTACATAATGGCTTCTTGTCTAGGTATAGATTTTGCACAAGCATGATCAAGTTTTTCAGAACCCATTCTTCTTAATGTTAGTCATAATTTGTTAAGATTCACACAGTCACATGTGTTGGGTTGACACAGTGACTGCATCCATGGGTTTGACTGTGTCAGAGATTGTAAGGATGGCATGTGATAGGGCAGTGTTCATACTGGTTGTTCATAGGATCACTACGAATCATGCTCAAAAGCACCTAACAACAACAAAAGGAGGGAACATAACATTTATTCAGTGTATGGCATAAGGTAAATGCAGCTTCTAGAATTTTATTTCTATTGTATGTGCTGTGGAGTTATCTAAGACTCATAGCAACCCTATGAACAACAGATTGAAATCTTCCCCTATCCTGTGTCACTCTTGCAACTGGTGCCCTACTCAAGCCCACTATAGTTACTGTGTCAATCCACCTAGTCAAAAGTCTTCTATTCCACTTACCCTCTAACTTTACCAGCATGATTGCATTTTTTCCCAAGGACTTTCCCATCCTGACATGCTCTTTGCATGTGAGTTGAAGTTTTACCATCCATGCTTCTTAAGAAGCACTCTGCTTGCATTTCTTATAAAGCAGATTTGCTATTTTGGCAATCCAAGGCCAACATCAATTCAAATTCAAAGGCATCAATTCTTCTTTGGGCTTCTTCATCCCTTGAACAATTTTCAGATATATAACTGTTGATTATGGATGCTAAGTAAATAGAAATTATTGACAACTTCAATGTTCTCCATCTATCATGATGCTGCCTATCAGTCTAGTAGCGAGAATTTTTTTCTTTGATCTTTTATAGCAAGTGTCTTAAGTCTTCCTCACTTTCTGCAAGCAAGGTTGTGTAATCTGTATAACACAGGTTGTTGATGAGTCTTCCTTCAATCCTGATGCCAGTCTTCTCTATATAATGTAACTTCTCAAATGCTTTGCTGTGTATGGAGAGTAAGTATGGAGAAAGGACACAACCTGATGCACACACCACATGTATTAAATTGTGCAGTGTTCTCTTGTTCTGTTAGGGCAACATTTTCTTAGTCTATGTTCAGGTTTTCATGAGCAAAGTAAAGTGTTCTGGGATTCCCATTCTTCTCAATGTTAGTGATAATATGCTAATAATTTTCAAGATATTTATGTATTTAATGCTATTTTGGGGCAAGCCATTGTTTAACAAAAACAGAACACTTAAATACGTGGCTTAACATGACATTACTATATAGAGTAAAAGGCAAACTACTCACAGGAACAGACATTGAGATCATCTATTTAAGGCTTATGATTTACAGGTAAGAAAAGTAAGACTCAGCGGGATTTCATCAAAAGCAAGATCTAACACAGGTTTCCCTGGATGTTCACGTGTAGAATCAAGTGCACTTAACTAAAATTGGGGGGAAATTAAACACAAATTCTAATATTCTGCCACCTGCCTAAAGCTGTCTCTATATGAGTAATTAATGTCAATGTAACCAATTTCACAGGTGTTATACAGCAAATAGATAACCAATTTCATAGGTAGAAGATATTAATAATGAAATAATTATTACTTATAAATAATAATAATTTAAAAAGCAAAAAAAGGTAAGGAGGGAGGAGAAAAAGTGAAGTGAAACCAGTTAAAGGACTGATTGATTAGTTAGTTTTAGGAATTATCACTTTCACTTTAAGAAAAGATAAAGCACATCTTAATTGTGCATGAGTCTCTGTTGTTAAATAATAGTTTTTTCTATTAGAATTTCCCTTTCGCTACTTATTTTGCATATAACAATAATGCCAGTATTTCTAGGCATTTGAGTATTCTCAGTTTTACAAGAATAGCTTTTCATTTAATCGCTTAATATTTCAAGATTTGTTTCATTTTTTATATTTTATCAGCCTCTTAGAATTATTTCCTAAGAAAGGAAAAGCTTGCTTTTACAGTGAAAAGTCCCTAAAAGCCAGTATCTATTGCCCAAAAATTAACTTTTAACGGAACTCACAGTATACAGGAGCACCCAATTGCCTTCATTTTATATTTCCTTTGCCATAAGAAGAGACTGGGCCCAGTAATGTATTGGTGAGTGTCGTGCAGTAAGATCCCACTGCCTCTTTCATATTTGACAGTTTCAAAAACATCTTACACTTCAATGTTAAGAACACAATGCAAAGGGGACTGGCCAGTAACAGGTACTGGTGGATCAGGATAATATGACAAATTGGGTGAACTGACAGGTAGTTGATGAATAATTTTAACATGACCCTAAAAATAGCGAAAGGATGTTTGCACATTGACACTTATCTAAAGGCAGATGGATATGCATGACCTGAGTTTTTAGACAGGTGTCAGGAATATTGATGGGTGGCATGAAGATGATCATTTTCTTAGCACTGTTGTGGAAGACAGTTTGCATGATTAATGATGCATCTTTGTCGTTTTTCTCTCCTTAGGGCAGGAACAGATATGAACCTTTTTCACCCCAAGGAATGTAAGAATTCTGCCTGAAGGGTAAGACTAGGAAGCTTTATTCCCCCAAAAGCAGCATTTTGGGGGCTTGTGTGGGAAGAGATAATAGTCAAATACACAAAAGATCTTGACATTGAGATGACAGGGTCAGGTAAGATGATTACATGATTTTTATTTAGAGGGCAACACCCCAGGCACAGGAGGCTTATACAACTTCAAGTGCAGACCACTGCTAGTCTGGGTGTTGTAAAAAGCAAGAGAGAATAAATGTGACTCTGGAATACATCTGAACACATTCAGTGTTTGAGTGAATATTAAGAACCATCTAAAAGGAGCAGTCCAGCTCCAAGGCAGGAAATCAGAGGTGAGCTCCTCTGCCTAATGTTTATATTCATTTCAGGTTTTCAAAGACAAGTTTTCAGAGTCAAATCAATTCAATATTGTTTCTAAATGCTGAATCTAGTAAGAAAGGGCTTTTCTTTTTCAAGAATAATATTGTTTGCTCAGGTTTTTAAAATGTCACACAGGGCAGTGAATGAACTATGCTATTTCAAGATTCAACATTAAATTCAAGGTCTAATAATAGCTTGTAGACATACTCTGCTAAACACAGAATAGTCTAATGACTAAAAATACTAAGAAAAGCAAAGATATTATAAACCAACAAGGAGAACGACAAAAGGATGTTTATTATTCTTTTCAAAGGGGGGAAAACAGCTCAAATTTGGAAATGTAACCCCAGTAAAAATTTAGTTAGTTGAAAGAAAGCATTTCCTTTTTCACGTTGGGAGTGATTAAATCATGGATTAGGCAATTAAGAAAATTTAAGAAACCTATTTCTCCAGAGGAACTAGAAAACAGAATTCAGATTCATTTGTATGAGGTATTTTAGAATTGAACTTTTGTGAAGATAAAAAGCTAGTTTAATTATGTCTTTATTTTCTATTCAACCAAAGGAGTACTTTGGTGAGAGAACAAAAGATTGGACTGAAAAAAAAATTTCCTTTGCTTGTACCAAGAATGGTTTATATTTACTTATATTTATTGACAAGATATAGTGAAACTTAAAACTAGTGTGACTTTCCTGAAATACGTTTTTAACATTTTTTTAGTTCATATTTTATTTGGAATGCTGTTGCATTCAAATTCTGTAATAGATTTCTCTTAATTAAGTTATATATTATTACTGCTGACTAATAAAATTTTAACTCCTGTTCTAAAGTGTTCTGTACATGCTGATTTCAGTGAACTCTTCCATTACTTAGGAATGTGATAAGAGAAAAGAACAAATCAGTTATAGGAAAGATTGTTAAAAAAATATGATATTGGAAAATAGAATTTGAAAATGACAAGGAAATCGGTGAAGAAAAGATCATCTTGAGCCATAAATCTGAAGCTATATTTCCACAGAAGGGGAGATTGAGTACATGAGCTTTGTTCTTTAATTATTTTATTACCTAATTAATACACTCACACAGAAATGAGAAGATGGCAATTGAGAAATTGAAAATCTTCACGCTGAATTTTGCTAAAATGAGATTAAATTATGTTTTACAGATGAAATATATGCTTCGATCTGGAATAGAATTACAACTTTGATGACAATGTGGAAAGCACCTTAGAATTAGGAACCATATTCTAAATTTATGCCAGCAAGCCTCCCTTATTGTAGTGGGCTATATCTTATGAAAAAGGTATTCATATGCAATGTGTATGGATGGAAAAAGCTGAAAAGATACAATCTTCATTTTAAAAAATACTTCAGAAGGATTTAAACATTTTCAAACGACATAATATTTGCAAATTAAGAAACTGGACTTAGAATTAAACATTTATCTAGAGAGCTTACATTTGATGTTATTGTTGATTGCTGTCAAGTCGAGGTCGACTCATAGCGACTATGCACCAAAGACCTAATGCCTTTCCATAGCTATCGTTGTTTCTCCCTAAGCAGTTAATAAATCCTAATAATAATAATAAATAATAGTAATAATAAGCTCTGGTGGTATAAATCCAGGGCTGCTAACAGAAAGGTGAAGCGGTCTTCTGTACAGATTTACAGCCTGGTGAACTCTGGGAAATTCTGCTCTGTCCTTCACAGTTGCTCTGAGTTGGAATATACTCAATGGCAATTGGTTTGATTTTTAAATGTTTATGTTTCCCCCCCTTTTCTTCTTGTTGTATATCATCGAATCAGATCCGACTGGCACAGGAGATTGCCTCTCCTCCAGTGGAGCCTCTGGTGGATTTGAACAGAGTTGGCTTGTTTGTGGATTCTGGTATTGAATGCTAACATTCAATAAAAGATTATACATAACAATATGTGATTGTACCTGCTTTTATAAAAAAAAAGATTTACAGCATTTTAAAAAATAACAAACTTTTGGCATAAAATGAATTTAAGATTTTATTACCTTTCAGAAATAGCCTGGATTTTGGTTTTTCTTTCTTGCAAAAGACATTATAAGATTTCAAAACATTAACATAAATATTCCAAGCACAATTTATTTCCTGATGCCTTTTTTTAAGACATCTTTTTCCTTCTCAGTAAAAAGTGGTACATGTACTGTATGAATACTTAGTAGGACAATCTGAGATAGAAAATAACATTGCTGTGAAAGTTACTCATTTGTTTCAATACTAAAGTAATTATAGTAGCAAAGACTTGCTCATTTATCATTTCCTGTTGTCTTTGGGGTTTTTTTTCAAGTTGTCGTTTTAAACAAATATCCTCATTGTCCTTGTTGCAAAACCAATAACTTTATTTCATGAGGTATGACAGCAAACTGACACAGCAGAGCTTGTTCCTTGTTCCAAGGGGTGGGAGACACTTAACAATATCATACATTCATGTCCTTTCTCAGGAATGCAGGAAGTCTGGTTGAGCAGTATACCATTTAAAAGACATTATTTAGCTTTGTCTTTTCTTTCAGCTATGGCCATGCATTTTATTTCATGAACAGCACAATTTTAGTCTTTAATATTGTTGAATACTTTGGAAGAATTTGCCACTTGGCTTTAAATATATTTCCAGGAGCTAAGCTTTACAAAGATTTATATTGTAGAAGTGTCTTGACTCCCTCCTCCCCCCCCGAAATTAGTTTAAAATGGTTTTTTCCTCTTGAAAGAAGAACACCATTAAAAACGTTTCAAAGAAGCAGTGTCTTTTTCAGCAACCTACACAAAATTTGTAAAGAGAAACAGTGACATAAAGATGATATAGCTTTGAACAGAGGCAAAGAAGGAACTCCAGTTATGAGAAGACTGGTTGGGATATTGAACAGGACCGGAGATGCAATATTCAGTATACGACTTTCCTCAATAGCTTACAATATCTAAATATCCCTAAATAAAATACAAGAAACACTAGATCTCTTTTGTTGTTGTTGAGGACCATTGCATCAGAATCAACCATAGCTGACCCTCCGATGGGTTTTCAGAGATAGTAAAATGCAAGTGAGGAAACTGCTCATGTTCTCCCATGGAGCAGCTAGTGGATTCGAACCACACACTGTTGGGTTGGCAGCGCAGTTCATTACCACTAAGCTACTCGTGCTCCCCCCTTTTCTTCTCTTTTAGTTTGATAATTTTTTAAAAGTCCTTTAGATAAGCCTTTTTAGAGTAATTATTTTTTCTTATGTAAGAAATGTTAAAGAACATTTCTATTTATGGAACAGTCATCATTTAAAAAAAAATAAATAAATGAGTGTGTGCGTGTATGTGTGTGAAATACAAGGAAGCCAAATAGTCTAAGATGGGGCCTGTGACTGCTTTTGAAACACTGGAGAACTGAGAAACAACTAGGGAGCCCAGCCTTGGATTCTTATTTTTTTTGTAATCTAAGTTTTAAACCACACTCCATTTCCCCTTAATCTTGATCATTAATTAGGATTTCCCAATATTGGCATTACTGGCATACAGGTAAGATAGCTATTTATTGTTAAGCACGTACCCTTGCCTCTTCTCACCAAATACCAGTAAAAGTCTCCATTTCCCTACCCTCCTATTCCCAGATTAGGATAAAACATGTTTCCAGATGCCCCCCAGGTGGGAGGTGAGATGCTGCTGCCCCTCGTTAAGGACCACTGTTGCAAAGGGAGACACAGCTCTTCATTCAGCTGTCATCTGAGTTTATTCCATATACGTGGTCCTCATTGTGAGGCGCCACTGGGTCATTTCCAACTCACAGTGACCTTTTGTGTTGCAGGGTATGACTATTAAATTTATATTGGCTGAAACATTAACATAAGAAAATTGCAAGGTTTATTCTTCTGCAGTACTCCTGGGTAGGTGGGCCTGAACTTGGTTATCAGTCAAAGTCAAACCACTTATGCCACTTAATGACCTTCTAGTAGTCATATCGTTGTTATTGGTTGCTGTTGAGTAGAGCACAACTCATAATGACCCTATGAACAAAAGGCCTGAAGCCCTTCTATAGCTTTCATTGTTTCTCAAAGTTAGTTCATAGAGTTTCTGGAGGCATATTGCTTAGGAAGTGGATGCCACTCCTGCTTCCAAATAAGAGAATAGTATTATAGTAATCTACTGTGGCTAGGAGGAGTTATTCCTTGGAGAGACGTATGATGCAGGGGTCGGTGAAGGAGAGGAAGACTTTCAACTGGGTGGATTGACACTATGACTGCTGCAATGGGCTCTTGTGTGTCAGGAAGTGGGAAGATGGAACAGGATAGAACAGGACTCAGATCTTTTGTTCATAGGGTCATTGGTAGTTGTGCTCGACTTGATGTCTCTATAACAACAACAGTCTAATTTTATTTTCATATTCTACTGAAAGGAAAATTTCTGCCCTGTGAGTTTAGTCATCCAAAAATAGAGTTTGCTGGTGGCAGAGATAAGACTAATTCAAAAGTTTCTGCATTCTCACTCCAGGCCCTTTTGCCTACAAAATGCTATCTATAAGTTGCTTATTCTAAAATTTAAATGAACTTAAGAAATAAATATAATTATTTCAATCATTGGAGAATAGCCTTGTAGTCAATTAAAAATTATAGTAGATACATAGTGTCTAGTTTGGAATGAACTGAGTGCTCTTAATTCAGTGATTATTTTTCTGAAGATTAGGACGATGATCATGATGATAATGAAAATGGTAAGAGTTTTCACAGGATTGTTATTTGCTGTTGTTATGAGCATCTTTGTTAAGAGCACTGTTGTTGATAAGAGCATCATTTTCTCTATTTCTTGAGCACACACAATAGATGGCTAAGATAATTAGCTCTGAAGCACATTCATTGTAGAAAGCAGATAGGTTGGATATTCAAATACAGTCTCTTTCCAAATCCACTGCTTTACTTTCCCACTCACAGTGACCCTCTTGAGTTTCTGAGGCTGTAAATATTTTAGAAGGAGATTACTCATCTTTCTCTCATGGAGCAGCTACTGGATTCAAACCGTCAACCTTTTGGTTAGCAGGCTCCCAGGGTAAATCTATGCATCCACACAACTAAGAATTAATGGTCAGCTGTCACCATTAACAGCATGCAAGGCCATTAGTTGATCTGCACATAGAAGACAACATGCTTTATTCACTACCTTATCAATAAGTTTTCTGGGCCTATTGGTCTCATGCTTCTATAAAACATTTTACTGCAACTCAGAATCCAACAACAAAGACGTGTGGTATAGGGAACGGCCAAGTGACTGGGGAGAAGGGAGAGTACGGGAATATGTTCAGTGATAATTTCAAACAAGTCTCAACCTTCAACTTCCCTTGGGCTTTGAAAAGAACACAAAAGTAAAGAGGAGAGAAAAACTGGTGCAAGATTTGTAGAATAATTGTGACAGGACGTGAACAATCTCCAGAAAACATGAAAAACGACTAATAGTGAGGTGAACCCTGTAGACTAATAATGGACACTTTTAGGGTGGGAGCAGGGAAAGGAGCAATACAGTTTGATATATTGTAGAATGATTTTCAAAAGTTATTTATTTTTTCTAAGTAGATAATGTATTTCCACTACTAAAAAAGTTTAAGAAAACTAGGGGAGTGACACTTCTGATACTCAACATGCAAGACTTTAAAATTCCAGAAGAGATTGAAAACAAAGATTTTTAAAATTCATGTATTTCACATTAGCAATTAATGAAGCTAACAAACATGGACACATGAACAACTCTCAGTAGGGGCTTCCATTTCATTCTATTTGTGTGTTTTGTTCTTTTTTTTTTTTAAGCTAAACTGGAACAATGTCACTATGAAGGACTTTTGTCTATGTAAATGCTATCTCAGGGGGGTGAAATTTTGGTGTGTATTCTAAGAATTGTTATGATCCACAGAGTCACATGCCTTTGCATAGTCAATGAAACACAGATAGACATTCCTCTGGTATTCTCTGCTTTCAGCCAAGATCCATCTAACATCAGCTACAACATCCCTAGTACCACAACCCCTTCTAAACCCAGTCTGGACTTCTGGTAGTTCTCTGCTGATGTGCTGTTCCAGTCGTTTTTGGATGATCTTCAGTAAAATCTTGCTTGCATGTGAAATCAGTGAGATTGTTCTGTAGTTTCCACATTCTGTTGGGTCAACTTTCTCTG
>NW_006399751.1:20918369-20965961 GCF_000299155.1 Elephantulus edwardii | reverse complement strand
CTTTTGCTTTTTAAGGAGAGGAGAGAACTGGGGGTGGAGGTGGGATGGGTGGGGAGAAAAGTGCAACAATGAATGAATGGAATTCCAAAATCTCTGTAGATGTTCATTGAAACTAATAATAAAAAAGGAAGCTATCATTGCAACATAATTTGAAGTATTCTTTAATATTGTTATTACTTGGGGGTAGGAGAATGAGAGGTTTGAGCAGAGCTTGGACATTAGATCAGTAAGTGTTGCTCTGTGCCTGTGTAGAGTTCTAGAATACCTTAACATTAGTAAATGGGTCTTAGGAGAACAACCCTTAATTTTAATCTGATTATATTTATCCTATCTGAGAACACTAATAGATTAGGAGACTGCTTAGAAATAGAAATTCAGACAGGAGATTTAGAAAAGAGATTCAAGCAGACCAACAAGATTGTTTGAGCAATCTCTGACCTTGAATGAGGAGATGCTGGTCCAATGAATTATTTGTAGCCCTACTCAAAGGAAGACATATTTCTAACTTGATGTGGTTTTCACCAGCTGTCCTAGCATCTAAGGATTTTTGCATTACTCTTGTTCACAAGCCACTAATTATTACACAGTTTCTCAGAAAACTTGACTTCATGGGATAAAATACTGGCCAGAGGATGGAGGTTCGGTAGGCAATCTTTTTCACAATGCAAATTAATGCACTGGGTTTGTTTGGAGGGAGAATAGCAATAAACTTAGTTGAAAATTTAGATTTCTAAATATATAACTTGAAAGCTCTATTCTTACAAATGTAGCAAATATCTGAAGTGTGTAATTCTTGCTTGGTCCTACCTTAATTATCTATTCTCTACTGAAACAATACCCCAAAACGGCTGCTAAGTTTGGTTCTCTGCCCTTGACTAAAGCCATGTCTCAGTCTCTATCTCAAAGTTTACCCAAAACTGTGTTCAACAAGCTCCCAAAATCTCCCTCTGTCCTCAGAGGCTTCACCGAAATCTTCATTCTCTTCTTGTCCACCGGAGCACTAGCTTTTCCTAGAGAACATCAAATCACTCAGTCTTCTCAGAATGAGGTAATTTTCCATATTTGTCACCCTTGTACTTTAGGAATCAGAGAAATGACGCTGCCCTCATTGTTCCTCATACTGTTTCAAGATTTCTAGAACAATTAATCCAAAGATTTATCTGTAAGAAGCTGCTTTGCAGTTCAAATATGAAAGCAACTCAATGGGAGAAAGATAGGCGGTCTCCTCTCATGTGATTGGTTCCAATTCAATGGCAATGAGGTTTGAGAGTCTTTTTGAGTTAAGCTTGCAGTTTCTTTCTTAAATTTGATTTCCTTGATTACATTTGATTTCAAACTACAAATTGAAGGGCTTTCCAATTGAACTAGAGAACAAGCTATAGCTTAGGAAACAAGTTGGAAGGTTTGTGTTTCACAGATATCTTCAAATATTTTTAGTTGATTATACTTGTATACATACAGCCTTAACCAACAGAGATTTGCAAACTGTTTTTTAAATGTAGTTTCTAATGTGGTTCATGTATTTGAGACATGTCAGTCTCATTAATAAAAGAAATAATGTCAAAGTGAGTGAATATCTTATTATTTTTGGAACTGCTTGAATTCTATTTACTCGTTTCATAGAAAATAATGTGTCTTGATATAATACAGAGTATTTGGGCAGAGGATACTCTTTTTTCAATCTCACACATTCTACCCCATATTTATATTTCCTGGGAATGAAAATAGAATGCTTGAAGTAATAAGGCAAATTGAGATGGAGAATCACTGCACTTTGACTAGTAAAACCTGGATATTTGTACTCAAATAGTTTTTCTCTCTTTGCCACATATGTTAAGAAGCTTCATCTTTTCTTGATTTACCAGTTTTTGTTGAAAACAGTTAGTTGAATTTAATGCTTTGCCTCTAAGGTAGGAGTGTGTGTGTGTGTGTGTGTGTGTGTGTGTGTGTGTGTATTTTGATCTATGAATATTTATATTTTTGAGGGTAAATATTGTTTTGTGTGAACAGAAATAAATTCATATCTATACTATTCAGAGTTATTGGGTGGTACAAACTGTGATCATGTTCAGGTACAACTGGAGTTTTGAGTCTGTCAGAAGTAGAAAGAATTCGGAAGAAACCTAATTCCAAGAACACCAGTCATTGAAAACACTGTGTAACTCAGTTCTATGCTTGATACACACGAGCACACCAGGAGGGGGAGTGGAATCAGGAGAAAAGAGTTTATTTAGTTGTATTCACACTATTTCTGGATTAGCACTTGTAATCTTCATGATTATGCAATGCACAGGCTTGTTTTGTTTTTGAGGTTTTTTGGTTTCTTTTTTGTTAGACAGAATGGTTCTCTTATTGCTCCCAATTCTTCTTCTTTTTTAAATTTAGATTTCCATTCATTCATGGTTGCACATATTCAGGTTTCTGTTGGTTTTTTTTTTTTAAACTGCAATTAATGTTAGGACAAGTAAAAATACACTGTGAGGCAGAAGTAACTATTTTGAAAGGTTGAGTAGGAAAGAAATCTAAGGCCTGTTATCACAAAATGTTGTAATTAAAGCCTTTATTATGTCATCTATTAAACAGAATTTTAAATCTCAGATTGTAATAATCTGCTGCTCTTACTATTATAAAGTGACTAAAATATACCATACAGAAATTTATGTTGACTAAGGGATAATTTTTGTCCTGGAGAGGATAAAAATGGGCTGTTACTTGGAGGCAAGGATGCTGAAGCTTTGACATACTTTGGGCACGTTGCTAGGAGGGACCAGTCTTTGGAGAGAGACATCATGTTTGGGAGTGTGGAGGGACAGCTCAGGAGAGGAAGACCCTGGATGGGATGGAGTGATTCAGTGATTGGGGTGATGGAAGTAGGTATGTCAGAGACAGTAAGGTTGGTACAGGATAGAGCAGAGGTTAAGGTTCTTGTACATAGGATCACTATGAGTTGCAAGCAACTTGACAGCACACAATAACAACAACAACAAGAAGGGATACTTAACTGGAAAAAGGATAGGAAGAGGTCCATATTTGTTCCCATTCTGAAGAAAGTGATGCAAAAGAGTGTGGAAACTACTGAGCAATATCATTAATATTATATGCAAGCAAAAAAACCTGCTGAAGATCATTAAAAAATAATTAGAACAGTATATAGATTAGGAACTGCCAGAAGTTCAAGCAGGCTTTAGAAGAGGCCATGACACCAGGAATATTATTGCTGATGTCAGATGTATCCCGGCTGAAGGTAAAGAATACTAGAAGGATGTCTATCTGTGCTTTGTCAATTATGCAAAGACTGTGTGGGTCATAACAGGTTATGCCTAACATGGAGAAGAACAGGAATCCCAGAACACTTACTTGTGCTCATGTGAAACCTATCCTAAAAGAGAAGGCTATTGTGTGACCATATGAACGATAGATCTGAAAACTGTCCTATCCTGTGCCATCCTCACATTTCCTGACACATTAGAGCTCATTGTGGAAGTCACCATGTCAATCCACCTGGTCAAAGGTCTTCCTCTCCTTTGCAGCCCTCTACCCTTCTGAGCATCAATAGCTCTTTGCAACAACATGTCCAAAGCATCTGATCATCTGTGTCTCCAAAAGCACTCTGGCTGTACACTCTCCAAGACATTTGTTTGTTCTTTTGGCAGTCCACGGTATGTTCACTTCGCTTATCCAATTCCACATCTCAAAGGCATCAATTCTTTTTCTGTCATCCTTATTCTCTGTCTAGCTCTCAGATGCATAGCAAGTGATCAGAAATACCATGGCCTAAATGAGATGCACCTCAGTACTCAAACTGACATCATTACTCCTTAATAATTTGGAAAGGTCCCTAACTGTAGGCTTCTTCAGTGCAATACATTTCCTGATTTCCTGACTGTTGGTACCAAGACTATAAATTGTGGATCCAAGTAAAATGAAGTTGTTGACAGTTTCAATCTTATCTCCATCTCTCATGATGCTGCCTTTCAGTTGAGTGGTAAGAATCTTTGTTTTCTTGGCATTTAGATGCAATCTGTGTTGAATGGTATATTCTCTGATTTTTGTGCAACAAGTGTTTCAAGTCCTCCTCACTTTTAGCATGCAAAGTTTTGTCATTGGCATCATGGGTTACTGATGAGTCTCTCTCTGATCCTAATTTGACTTTCCTCATCATAAAAGTCCAGCTTCTCAAGTAATTTTCTCAGCATGCAAATAGAACAGGTATGGAGAGAGAGAATACAACCATGATACACTCCCTTCTTAATTTCAGACCATGTAGTGCTCCTTACTTCTCTTCACACAACAGCCTAGTGATCCAGGTATAGGTTCCACATGAGCACAATCAAGTGCGCTGGGACTCCCATGGCTTCTCAACGTTAGCTATAACTTGTATGATCCACATTGTCAGAGGCCTTCACATAATCTATAAAGCACAAACAGACATTCTTCTGGTAATTCATTACTTTTAGCCAGGATCCATCTGACATCAGCAATAATATTCCCGGTGTCCTGGCCTCTTCTAAATTTTGATTGAACGTCTAGCAGTTCCCTATCTGTATTGTTCTAGTAATTTTTAAATTATCTTCAGCTTTTTTGCTTGCATATGATATTAATGCTATTTTTCAATAGTTTCCACATTCTGTTGGGTAACCTTCATTGGTTATGGGAACAAATATTGGTCTCTTTCAATCCATTGGCAAGACACCATCCTCCAAATTTCTTGGCTTAGACCGGTGAGTGCATTCAGTGCTGTATCTCATCGATTTCTGGCACCTTAGTTTTTGCCAGTGCCTTCAATGCTGTTTCAACTTCCTCCTTCATTATCTATGGCACCTGCTCATATAGCACTATATGAGTACTTATATAACCTTTCATAACAATGTAAGTTTATAAATGATAACATGATTTTAAGAACTGTGAACACACATCGTATGGATAGACGACCTCCCATATGGAATTCTATATTCTTATAAAGAAAATACTTTTCAGCTGTCAGACCAAAGTACTAATATTCACGACCACTTATTTTTTTGCTGATGCTTTACAGAGACTTTTTAATTCAAACCTCAACTCGGGTGGCTTTGTTTTTGTTTTTTGTCTCCACCGAACAGATGAACAAACTGAGATTCAGAAAAGTGAACAAGTCGATCCAAGGTTAAATAGTCAAAATAGGATGGTCAATGTTTAAACGCAGCCCTTTCTGATTTCATGAATTTTACTGCTAAATGAGCTGTCATCCTTTTATGGAAGGGAAAGATAGATAAGTAATATCTCAAGGTGAACCATTTGTTTCACAAAGGAGCATTCCTAATGGGAAAAGTGCACATAAATGATACAAGATGCATTATGAACTGAGGCAGAAACAGAATTTTCCAGAGCATCTACCAGGGCCCCAGGCAGCTCTTCAGAAGAAAACCTTCATCTGTATTGCAAATATCTTTTCTATGTTTATCTATAACCATGAATATAACACAATATTACAGATGACTGGATACATGATTTTATGGGGAAAACGATGAAAGCACAGAAGTTCAAAAGAGCAGGGAAAATTGTGAGTTAGAGTTCACAGAAAAGCTTTATGAATTTTGCAGAACTTTCATGTAAATCCCAGAGGGGAAAATACTTGAATTGAGACACTTTTCCTGAGAAATCCTGAGACTATCTGACATCTTAATTCATTTCCTGAGTTTAAATATTCTAGGCTAGTCTCGTAGCTCCATAATAGCCTGGGCAAACATTTTTATTTATTTCACTATTGATACCAATATTTGTGCT
This sequence comes from Elephantulus edwardii, assembly GCF_000299155.1. Lineage (NCBI taxonomy): Eukaryota > Metazoa > Chordata > Mammalia > Macroscelidea > Macroscelididae > Elephantulus > Elephantulus edwardii. Next base: position 20,960,198 of record NW_006399751.1, on the reverse strand, counting down.
ACAAGCAGCTGCCTGCCTTTCTGGCTATTTATTTATTTCCTACAGATCAAATTATTGCCCTAGACATAACATGCTTTCTGTTGAAGTGTTCCTTGTGTTCATAAGCAAATAGAAAAAGCTGCCATTTTAAAGATAGAGTTTAACAAGAGGGAATTAGTTCGTGTTTTAAATATTGCACAGGATCACTTGGTATGTACTCTGTTTATGCAAACAGAGGCCAATGGAGGCACATATCAGATAAGTCTAAAATGTCTCCTATTTCCTTGGGTGCTTGGTCAGTTTGTCAATACAGTATGTCCATTTCTGCGTCAATAAGTTTAGCCTTTTTAAGGAGTAGTGGTGGCATAGTCCATATACAACTTCCCTGCAAACCCACATGTGTCTCTGGAGGTTTGAAAGCATCAGAAGCTCTGCTGGAGAAAGATGGGAAATCTCCTCCCATGAGTTTTACAGTCTTGCAAATCCAAAGGAAGGTCAAGTATCAGTCAGGTTTGACTCAATATCAATAAACTGACTCTTTTTTATTTTTTGGAGGTTATGAAATCATTCTATTTTATTGAACTGACAGAAAAAAATAAGGTAATCTGATTAGGTCCTTTTAAGACTACAAAGTATAGCAGAGAAGGGTGTATGTGCGTGTTGATGTGTGTGTGTGCGCGTGCATGTTTCTACTTATGTAAGATAGTTTGATAGAAACATCATTCTTGCTAGTGCCTCTTTTTTTACATGAGGAGATAGGAAACAGAACAGCAAAGTTTAAAAACCATACAACAGAACCCTTATAAAATACCTCTAAGATGTAGGTATTAAGAAGAAAAGTAGCTCTCTCTGAAGCATCTTGCAGCCATGCAGTAATCTTAGTACATCAATTTTGCAGCTGAAATTCCCAAGGGGCTCACCTCTAGGGAAGTTGTAATTATTAGGTGTCCTTGAGTCAAGAGAACGCAACTTTGCCTTGATGCTCCATTTCTATCTTGGCCATCTTAAATTCACTGTTGTAGTCTCTGCATATGGATGGAATTTCGCTCTACTTTTCCAAACATGGTATCCTTCCCTAGAGATTGGGCCCTCCTGACAATATGCTCAGAGTAAGCGAGACAAAGGATTGCTTTCCCATAATCTGTCCAAAAGCCCTTAAGTAAGTTTTTTTCTTTCTCAAAGTCATTGAGTTGCAACTGACTCACAGCTGACACTCAGTGGGTTTTCAGAGACTGTAAATCACATGGAGATCACTCATTTCTTTCTATTTCTTCTCTCTTGAAATTTAAAGTCTCTGAAAACCTGTTGGAGGGTCTGTTATAACAATATCCTGTAGGGAGTCCCGATGGCATAGTGGATGGGGAGCTGCCCTACTTAACCCAAAGGTGGTGCTTTTCTGGAAGCTGGAATTTATCAGCAGCTCCAAACAGGCAAACTGTTCCTCATCTGATGGCAATGAGTTTGCGGATTAAAAATATATAGAGAAAGTATATATGGATATATTGTTGTAGTTGCTATGTGCTGTCCAGCTGGAACTGACTCACAGCTTTCTCTCTAAAGGATTTTCAGAGGCAGTAAAGTGCACAGAAGAAGACTGCCTACTTTTTCCCTGGTGAACAGCTGGTGGAGTAGAACCGAATGCTTTTGTGTTGGCAGTGCAGCTCCTAACAAGTAGGACATCCAGGCTTACTGAATACAGATATAATATTATGCAAACACAACAAATTCTTTTCCTTTATTTCAAGTTCTTTGATTGTTCTGCTACCCAATTCCTGTTGAAACTGCAGATACGTAAGGACAATAAAAATACTCTCTCCCCTACAGCTGTTTTTAAAATTTCCCCCAATTTAAAAATGTACATAAATGTAACTCATTACTTGAGTTTTCCACAGAAATACTATTACTGTCTTATGCATACTTTAATGCTATGTTCTAGAATATTATCATAAATTTATTAAAAAAATAAACTATTCATATGAAATGCCTCTTGGTATATTTTGAAAGAATTATTGTTGAAATAATTTCCATTCTGTTTCCTACTGTTGCCTCGTGAAATGAATCTATTATAAATATTCCTTTTAGGAGACGGCATCAGAGAAACCTTGTCTTTGGTCACAAACTTGGTTCTTCAGTTATCTTTAAAGACAATAAAATGAAGTCCCATTTAGCAGAGGCCTTAGTTGAACTGTTTATCTTTGCAGACCTCAGAACGCTGGCTTGCACCATGAATACTTGTTAAATGAATTGATTCAACTATAGTTCCTTTTTTACATTGGTTTCAGAGAAGCTTAGGGCTAAATGCAGTAACTGTATGTTGATGACGCTGATGTCTATTTCCCCCAACAATTTTCTTTTCAATTTTTCCCTAAACAATATCACTGACTATTTTTAATTATAAGCAAAGGCAAGTTCTGAAAATGGGCATAAAATATCATAATACAAAACATATTTTCTTTTATTTCCTTGACAAATGAAAAAAACGATTAATGGTTTCTCCAACATCTAACAACTTATAAAATTAAGCATACTTTTTTCTGTAACTTTTTTAATTAAAATTAAGTATATTTTAAATAAAAAAATATGGAGCCACATTTGCAAACCATAGCTAGACCTTTAAACAGAAAAAAACATGTACCAGAAGAAGAGAAAACAATAGTTGAACTTCACTTTCTTTTTTATTACAAAATATGACAAGTATATATTTTTAAAATAACATGTTGCAAACGTTAAGAAGTGTAAAACATTTTCTATTTTAAAATACCCAAAGGGAAATGTTTTGATATTAGAATTTTGAAAGAATAGAATGCCCTAACTTTGTGGGTTTATAGATAGATGTGTTCTCCAAATATTTCTGTGGGTGAAGAAAGAGACTTAAATCTAGAGCGAAGTCTTAGACTGACAGAGAACGAATAGTATTAACAGCCAGTATAGCATATTTGATCCAGATCCCGCTACTCTGCCCAGAAACAAAACGATTCAAAACTTTGATTCAAGACTCACTAATACCTTGGATCTTATTAGCAGAGAGAGGACAGACTAGAGAGAGGACTGAAGTCAGACACCTCCAGAAAGTAACCCTGGTGATATGCAGTTAGAAAATTCTTTGATCTCCCTGTGCTTACTAGTTATGCGCAGGTGAGGATCATGGAATTCACAGCTCTCTCAAGGTTTGGTCACACTATAGCATTACTCTTTTATTTTTAATTTTTCATATGTAATTCAGGTTTTCCTTACAGGTGTCCTTTTCTTGTAAATGATATTAAAAACGAGATATAGTAAATTGATGTTAAGGTTTACATTAAAGTATGTTTACATTCTTTTAAAAATTAGTAATATGTATTGCAGTAATAAGACTAATTTAATTTCATTGATATAAAGACATTTTGGTTCAGAGCTGACTCGACAGTATCTAACAGTAAGGTAGGCTGAACAGGGAAAATAGTATCGACAATGGCTTTTTTAACCTGCTGTGGTAAGAACACAAGAGAAAATGAGAAGGCCTTAAGAATGTTACCACATTCTGGGTGAGTGAGACTGCAAATAATCACCTATCAAGGAAATGATTGTTGGCATTAAATTACCTGTGAGCTAAGGTAAACTTCTAGGAAGGTGAGTCCTACATAATTCTTGTTTCCCCCGCTTGAGGAATTCTTAAAACATGTGAGATAGAAATGAAAAAGATGACTTATTTCATTCTTTTCATTTTTTCCAAAGTTTATAATAATTCAGAAGAGTGCAAACACTATTAGAAGATTAGAGAAGACCATGATTATTATCTAGAGAATATTTAAAAAGTAGAATTTTTTAAAAAATAGAAATACCAATGCAGATAAAGACATTTTTATTAAATTCCAATTCTTTCTTTCTATAAGAAAAATAAAAGGGGTGTGTGTGTGTGCGTATAGGTAAATATATAAGTTGGAAATGAAGACCAAAAATTATGTCATTGCTTTAAGACATGAAGTCAGTAATGTATATGCCCATATGTGTATTTATATGTGTGTGTGTGTATGTCCCTGATGGATTTGTCTCTATAGGGTACAAGACCAATGTCTACTCTGTGGAGGTTAGAAGAAGGAGTATAGTGCCAGAAAAGAGGACTAAATTAAATTTTTTTGCTCTGTTGTTACTTTGTGTTTTGCTGTGTACTTATCCAGGAAGAACAGCCATAGTGATATCCCCAGTGAAGGGCTCTGGTATACTAGACAGAAAGTCAGCATGAGACTATGTGCTTTTTTAAAATGGTAAATGAGAATATTTACAGAATATTGAGTCAGCTTATTGGGCTGAAGTTCTAAGGGAGTTATCATTTGTGTAATGTTGATTAATTTATTCATTCCTTATCGTTTTTTTATTTGTACATTAGACATAATAGTACTAGCTATCCCAAAGGCTGCTGGTTCTAATCCACCAACTCCTCCACAGAAGAAGGATGGCTGATCTCCTATGTGATTTACTCCCTTTGAAAACCTGGGAGTGTAAGCTATGAGTTGTTTCTGAGTAAATGATACACAACAACAGCATACGCTATACAGTATACACCAGTAGTAAGATACAAATAAGTTATTTACGATGTGAATGCTAAATACACTTACAATCCATCTACTATCTTATTATCCAACATTTTTTATTTCAATCAAACAAAAAAAAATCTACTATGCAGTTATTTTGTGTATTAATGATGTGTATCTTCTAGTAATGAATGCCAAGGTATGAGACAAAAGTGACAATGATTATAGTGGTTAAGGTCAGCTTGATTGGGCCATGATTCTTATAATTTTCACTTAATCAGTGATGAGATTTGGCAGTTATGTAACAGGATCATTTGAGCTATATAATCTGGTAATTACATAATGATGCAATCATACTTCCTTTTATAATCTGATGTGGCCACCTTCCATTTTCACATTATACCATTTTTCACATAGTGACCTAACTGTGCAATGTAACCATGCCAAAAAAATGAGCAGTGCTTATACCTATACAGATGTTACTGCAGCTATAATACTGTTTAAAAAAAGCCAAACACAAAACCAAACAAAACAAAAAAATACCACTTCTTTATTAAACACAGTGGCAAGGAAGTAGCTACATTCATAGTGTTATGTATCAGAAGATCAGCAATGAAAGCCCCGAGTCCTGAGTATCTCTATGGTTTCAGGCAAATCACTGGAAATTATAAGAATCTCTACTGGTACTACCTCAAAACAGCTCACAGAAAGGCTCTCTGAACTTCTTGTTGACCATATCAACCAAGTTCCATTACCAAGAAGGAAAAGAAAAATTTTAAAATATGCAACTAATTTTTAATTAGAATTTGAAACTTCAGATATTATTTTGCTCCTGTCTTAATTTTAGATTTCAACAAACATGCATTTTTAACTCAATTTTATCTTAAAGCTTCCTTTGGGAATTACCAGGTAAACCAGTGTCAAATTGGAAGGCTTTCATCATAGTGCAGATTTTTATTTGCATGAACTTCAAGACTATCTTCTTTTCCATTTTCATGTTCAATCGGGGAATAAAAATAGGAAATGACAGACTGTGGAAATTATTGAACAATATCACTAATATTATATGCAAGCAAAATCCTGCTGAAGATTATCCAAAAATTGACTGAAATAGTACATCAAAAGAAAACAACCAGAAATACAAGCTGGGTTTAGAAGAGGTCGTGGCACTAGAGGCATTACTGCCAATGTCTGATGGATCTTGGCAGAAAGCAGAGTACTATAAAAAGGTCTAGCCATGTTTCACTGACTACACAAAAGCATTTGAAAAAAATTTGGCTAATCTTGAAGAAAATGGGAATGCCAGGACACTTGACTGTGCTCATGTGAAACCTATACTCAGACCAGGAAGCAGTCATCAGAACAGAGTAAGGAAAGACTACATGGTTCAAAATCAGGAAGGGAGTGTGTGAGGGATGAATGTTATCTCCAAACCTTTTCAATTTATATGCAGAACAGATCATTCTGGAGGCTGGGCTTTAGCAGCATCAGGATTGGAGGAAGACTTGTCAACAACCTACATTATGCAAATGACATAAACTTGCTTGCTGCAACTAAGGAGGACCTGAAGTGCTTGCTGCAGAAGGTCAAGGAGTGTAGTCTCTAATATGAATTGAAGCTCAACATCAAGAAAACAAAGATTTTCCTACTGTGCCATTTGGTAGTACCGTGATAGATGGAAAAGAGATTGAGGTTGTCAACAATTACAGCATGCTTGTCTTCACAATCAACACTCTTCACACCAGCACTCAGGAAATCAAAAGACATATTAAACTGGAAAAATCTGCTGTAAGTGACCTCTCCAGAGTACTGAGAAGCAATGATGTCAGTCTAGAGACTAAGGTGGGCCTGATCCAGGCTGTGGTCTTCACAACTACTTGCTATGCATCAGAGAACTCTGGATAATGATTAAAAATGACAGCATAAAAAAAATGTTTACCTGAAAAAAAAAATGACAACATAAGAATCAATGACTTTGCATTGTGGTGCTGGAGAAGAGACCTGAACATACCACGGACCACCAAAAAAAACAAATAGTTCTGTCTTAGAGAGGGTGAAACCAAGTTTTTCCTTGGAGGCTAGGATTTTGAAGCTCCATCTCACATAGCTGAGGAGCTTATCATGCTTAGATGGGTGGAGGGACAGCGCAGGAAAAGACTGGATGAAATGAACTGATACACTAACTAGGGTAATTGGGTGAGACTGGCTCAGGACCGGGCAGGCTTCAGAACTGTTGTACATAGGGTCACTATAAGTTACAGGCACTTTGACGACACATAACAACAACAACACCACCACAATGTTGATTAAAAGAATTGACACTTAAAATCAGAGATTATCTGGTTAAAAGCAAACCCATGCAGAAACTTGTTTAAAATCATAATTCAATCTCAAATCTTTTTGAAAATGGACAAACTTAATGTACAATATGAGCTATTAAGAGAGCTTTACATTCTAACGTTATTTATTGGCAAAATTTTATAAAATGCTTCTATTTGTATATTTACAATGATTAACTTGAAGAGTGAATCGTTTGAAGGACAAAATTCTCAGGAAGATATTTTCTTTTCCTTTGAATATAGTGATGAGCCTCCCAATGAGGAAGACAGAGGTTATATGTATGTGTAATTGTTATGTATCACTGAGTCAGAATCAACTCATAACTAACCCTTCAGTGGGTTTTCAGAGATAGTGAATCACATGGGAATAAACTGCACACCTTTACCCAGCATATATTTATATAGTCATATAACAATACACATATTACATATATATGTGTAGAAATATATGCATAACTATATGCGCAGATCTATGTCTGTGTGTGTGTTGTGTGTGATGTGTGGTTGAGTCAGAACCAACTCATAGCTGACCTACCACCTTCAGGAGTTTTCAGAAGCTCTAAATCATACCGAAGGTGATTGCCCATTTTTCTCCCTGCGGAGCAATGGGGGCTGGTAGACTCAGACCACCTTTTTTTGTCCCATGTGTCAGCATGGTGATCTGACCTGGCGGTGAAGTAGTGGTATAGTAGGTAAGGAGTTGCACTGCTAAACAAAAACAAAAACAAAAAAAAATGGGCAATCTCCTTCCATGCAAGAGAAAACTTAATATATATTGCCCTTCATTCTCTCAATATAGTGATTTCCTCCCAATCCCCAATGACTCTCTTTCTCCATGGGGCAGCTGGTGAATTTGAACTGCATGTCTTTGGGTTGCATGTATGCATACATACATATATTATGTACTATTGATTTGGAATGACACCTAGCTGAACCTCTAGTGGGTTTTCAGAGACAGTAAAATCACATGGCAGGAGACTATAACTCTCCAGTTGAGCAACTGGTGGATTTGAACCATGTGATTTTGGGATGACAGCACAGTTTCTTACCACTAGGCTACCAGAAAGCTTACTCTATCTATCTTTCTTATCTGTCTATCTATCTATCTATCTATCTACCTATCTTTATGATTATTATTAATCTATGTCTATAAATCTGTATCTATCTATCGCTATATTTCTATAGCTATATCAAGAAAGAGAAATTTTTCTTCCCCACTAAATGAGCTAGCTTATAACTGTAAAGGAATTGTAAACTCCAATAGCAAACAAGAAGAAATCCTATTGGCACAGTGATAAAAGTAGGCAGCTGCTAATCACAAAGCCAATGGTTTGAATCCACTTGATAGTTCATGGGAGAAAAATGTGGTAGTTTGCTTCCATGTAGATTTACAGTTTGGGGAACCTTACAGGGAAATTCTAGTCTGGTCTGTAGAATTTTTTATGAATTGGAACCAACTTGGCAACAATCATTTTTTTGGTCTAGTAAGCAACTCCTTATTTGAAATAAAGTAATTTAAAAAGTTTCCATTTTGTTTTAGACTTAAGTATAGATGCATTTTACTGAGTAGTGACTTATGGTATTGCCAATGTGTAACTATTTTTTGTTATATAAATGAAATAAAATTATTTTATTTAACATTTAAAGTGTATATTGTTAGCCTTACACTTTGATATTTCATTGTTATCTTTCATGATATTTAATACTATCCTGTGGATCAGGATAACCCAAAATGCATCTTTCAGAGCACTGGTATTATGAAGGGTGTGTAACTCATCACAAAAAAGTGTGTAACTCATCATCAAGTATGACAAGTGCTGTGTATTATAAGAAAGAAGTAATATCTATTTTAATGCATGATAATGGCATGATGATTTATTTAAAAGGATTTATCTTTTATAGAGAAATACTAAAGTATTCATGAATTAAATGATGTCATGTCTGGAATTTACTTTAATAGATAAGGAAATGGGTGCAGAAAATGGTAGTGCAAATGGGATAGGGTTAGCAATAGGTCAATATTTTGGGGTTTTTGACGAATCCATGTGGGTTCATTATATTGTATAGCCTACATTTGAGTATAGGGAAAAATCTTCATAAAAAAGTTTTAAAAAGATGTACATTATGGGCAAAATCTTCAATGAGTCAGGCAGCATCAAAAGTTGAGGGGAAAGAGGACACAAGATCATGGTACCAAATGAATTGGCTGACACGGAAACATTTCAGGAAGTAGCATATGAACAAAAAAACCAATGGTGGCAAAAGAAGTAGTTTATGTTGGGTAGGACAATAAATAAGGCCTCATGGATAGATTGACACGCTTCAACTAACATATGTAATCCTAGACATGCTCATCAGTCTATGCTAGGAAAGCTGGAGGACAGCTCACTTGGTCAACTGACTGGATGGGATCTCTATTTGTTTAAATTCTCAAGACGTGTGGTCCAACAGACCATGGAAATTATTGAACAATATAATTTATATCACATGGAAGCAAAATATTGCTGAAGAAGAGCACCCAAAAATGGCTGGAAGAGTGCATACAGGAACTGCCAGACATTTAAGCTGGATTTGTAAGATGCTGTGGCAACAAAAAGATCACTGCTGATGTCATATGGATCCTGGATGAAAGCAGAGAATACCAGAAGAACGTCTATTTGTGTTTTATTGATTATGCAAAGGCACTTGAGTGTGTGGATTCATAACAAACTATTGCTAACACTGTGAAGAACTGGAATCCCAGAAAACTTAATTGTGTTTATACGAAATCTGTACTTGTCCAAGAATATTGTCACCAGGGTTATGAGATTTCAAGGAGCATACTTCCTCAAAGTAGATTAAGTTGACGTTTTAAGAAGGTTAAAAAAAAGTTTTTAGAGTCTTCATATATTGATTGATGTGAGAAGACTCAAAATGATAAAAACAACTGTAAAAACCCATTAATAAATGGAATGTGGAATCTATGAAGTATGAATCTAGGAAATATGGACATCATTGTCATAAAATGGAATTCATACAGATTAATACCCTAAGTTTAAGTGAGCTGAAATGGTATTAGCCAGTTTGAATGAGAAATTATATGGGCTATTGTGCCAGAAATGACTAGGTGATTGAATACATTTGACAGAGTCCATTTATTGTCAAAAAGAATATTACAAGATCTATTATGAAGTTTTATACTCTATGATAGGATACTATCCATAGCCAAGTACTGAAGGTTAAGTAATAGAACTAGTATTCATATTTACATAGAATTCCTAATGACAAAGATAAAGAAACTGAAGATTTTTTTTTATTTTTACCAACTTAAGCAGTCTGAAATTGACCAAATATGTGATCAAGGCAACACTGATAATTACTACTGATTAGAATATGAAAGTCAGAAATGAAGAAGGATCAAAACAAAAAACCAAACCCCTCAAACCCTCATTGCCACCAAACCAGAACCAACTCAGAGCTGACCCTCCACTGCCTTTTCAGTTGCCCAAGAGGACACCGCCCATCTTTCTACCAAGGAGCTACTGGTGGAGTCAAACTGCCAGAGGGGTACCACATTCGTTATAGCTGCACCAGTCCTTCCAGACTGCACTATCAGCAGCTGGAAAACACAGCTTTAGTGATAGAAATGATGCTACCAATCTCCTAAGATAACTGTGCAAAACCAATGACTTAATCATGGCAAATTATTTTTTAAGCAACATAAAACTATAGCTGTGGACTTCACTGAATGGAATATATCATTATTAAATCTGCTGTATCTGTGCAAATAGATTCTGGAGAAACTTAGTATCGTCATTCAGAGCAAGATCAGATGCCAACTACAGAAGAGATCATTAAATGCACAAATATCAGATGCTTCAAAGGTTGTTGTTGTTTATGGGTATCTTCGAGTTGGGACTGACTCATAGCTTACCCTCCAGTGAGTATTCAGAGATAGTAAATCACATGGGAGGAGACTGTCCATGTTTCTCTGGGGGAGTAGCTACTAGACTCGAACTATGTGCTTTTGGGTGAGCAGTGCAGCTGTTTATCACCAAGCCGCCAGAGCCACCACGGCACATAGGAAAGTTTAAGCTTAAGAAAAAATAAATCCACAAGAGCCAAAGTACTACTGTGTGCATAAAATATCCAAATTTAGAGATCATGTCAAGAATAAATTTAAAACATTGATCGCTAATGACCAAATAGCAGATAACTTTGAGCATGCCACCAAGGACATCATGCACACAAAAAAGCACGTTTATTAAAAAAGAGAGGAGATTTTAAAAAGATGAAACTGGATGTCACAAGGCACTCTATAATTTGCTTGTGAACATAAAGTAGCTTAAATTAATTAAAGGAAAAAAAAGAATTGAAAGAGTTGAACAGAAGATTCCAAAAGGGTTGTTACATAAGACACAACAAAGAATATAATAAAATGTACAAAGATTTGGAGTTAGAAAATCAAAACAGAAAAGTACACTAGGTATTTCTTGAGCCAAAGGAACTAAGGAAACATTTAAAACTTTAAATAATAATATTTAATAGGCAAAATACTGACTGAATTATTTCAGGGAGCATCATACGAAAATGGAGCAAATATAGAGTCACTGCACCAAAAATAATTGGTTGATGTCCAGCCATTTCAGGAAGTAACCTCTGAGCAAGAACGAGTGGTACTGAAGGAAGAAGTCCAAATTCTACTGAAGGCAATGGTGGAAAAAATATGCTCCAGGAACTGAAGGAACAACAACTGTAATGTGTCAATACATGGATGTGATACTATAAATATTCACTTGGCTATACAAAGAAAATTGGCCATACCAGAAAAGTTACCTGGCCAACAAACTGGAAAAGATCCATCAACATTAGTGCCCACGCCAAAGAATGATGATACAAAAAGACTCACAAATGGACTTATATGTAATCTGATAACAAATACAGAAAAAACTGAAATTGTAATGGTTTCATGTTACTTGGATCTATACTGAATTACTATAGAAGAAATAGCCAAGGAATCATTTGGGACAAATAAGCTGCAACAATGAGTGACTGGAAACCTTAAGTCTCTGTAAACTTTCATTAAAATTAATTAAAAAAATGTTAAAAAGCAAGTTGTTACTTTGAAGATTAAGGTGTGCTCAAGCCAAGCCATGGTATTTTTCAATCATCTCATATACATGCAAGAGATGGGCAATAAGAAAGCCTCAGGGAAAAAACGCTGGTATCTAAACTGTAAGTGAAGGAAATATACCATAGACAGCTATAAGAATGAAGGAATCCAATCTGGAAGAAATACAACCTGAATGCTCCTTCACTGCAAAGGGGGCAAGACTTCATCTCCCGTACTATGGACATATTTTTGGGGAGATTAGTCCTGGGAGGAGGAGGAGGAGGACTTCATGTTTTGTAAAGCTTGGGTTCAATAAGACAGACAGACACAATGGCTTCAACAATGGACATAGTAATCACTGTCGAGATGTTTACGACTGGCAGTGTTTCATTCTGTTGTACACAAAGTCATTATCAGCCAGAAGTGATTTAAGGGCCTCTAACAACAACAACAACAACAACAACAACACATTAGAACTCTATCTTTCTATGGATCACTGTTAACGGTCATTACAATTATAGGCTTCTGGCAAATGAAAAGTTTAATGTGCATGTTAAAAAATATCTGATCTATAAATAGGGCATCTGATCAACTTCATTCTGGTTTATATTGTGTGTGTCTAAATATAGTCAGAGAAATATGGTTAAGGAAAATTAAACTTCAAGCAACAAAAAGTGAGTAAGAGAACACATTTTAAAAGATATAATTAAGAAATAATTCTGTTTGACTGGATATGATAATGAATATAGTTCCAAAACACAAAAAAGCTAAATAAGAAACTGTTCCAAAGCACAAAAATAGGTTATATCATGTTATTATTTTGTAAATCCAATAATGTATTCTCCCTCTCAAGTTTTTATGAAATCTATTTTTTAAATCTCATTTTTATAGCCACAAATTATTTTTTAAAGTGGAAAAGTTACATCACATAGATAGATTCCTGAAAATAAAATTTCATTTTGGCTTATTATTTAATTTTGACTATCTATTTTATCCTTGGAGGCAAGGATTCTGGGGCTTCGTCTGACATACTTTGGACATGTTGCCAGGAGGGCGGGTCCTTGGAGAGGGACATCATGCTTGGGAGGGTGGAGGGACAGCGCAGGAGGGGAAGACCCTCTATGAGATGGATTGATTCGGTAACTGGGGTAATCGGGATGGGTGTGTCAGAGGCGGTGCGGTTGGCGCAGGACAGAGCAGGGTTTAGAGCTGTTGTGCATAGGGTCGCTATGAGTCGGAAATGACTCGATGGCACATAACAACAACAACAACAATCTATTTTATATTAAATGCTTTATGAATGTACATTCCTCAGGCATAATGTTTTAGTTCTTAAAACATGAAAATAACTGATTCTTTTTAATACAGATTATACTTACCTTTTATATTTTACATCTGAATAGCAATCTCATTATTATTTATAGCTGTCTTATCTAGCTTTCCAGAGACTAACAAACTTTTTTTATTGTTGACTGTTATAAAAATTCAAAGAACATTTGCATTTATTACAATATACTGCCAAAAACTGCATTAATTTCCATTGATGCCCATTAATTTGATAAATGTTTTGTCATTTGTACCATTTGCACTGTCAAAACAAGTTAATTATATCTTAGTGACATTTTTGACAATTGCTTTAATTCTGGCAAAAATAAGAGTGTCTTATTTGCTTCAACAATATTTCTCTCTTGTCTATTGAAGACTTGAACTAACAAGAGAATATTAACACATGTCAGAAGTCTTGTCAGTTTTAATTTAGAATAAACTTTTAAATAAAGATTCTCCAGGATTCTTTTCTAGAAGTATTCATACTTTACAGTAGAAAATATTGTGTACCTGCATAATCTGTTCTTGCATAATGCCCATCTTCAGATTTAGTAGTTGTCGTTGTGTTATCTGTGTTAAAAAAGACAGTAACAATAAGGGCTCATTAACCCAAATGGCAAATGTCAATTGTATCTCCAACAATATCTTTACTTCATTTAAGGAATTTTTATACCAATGATTCAAATTAATCTTTATACAAGGTCAGATTTTTATTTGTCAATTTCTGTCTGAAGGCAAATAAGGGTATGGTGATTGCTTTCTAAAATACAGATTAAGGAAAATATTCATCACAATAGCTGAGCTAAGTGGTTTAAAATAATAAGTAAAAAACCAAAAGTTTTCATTCTGAACAAGCTAAAAAACAGTATTCTAGTGCATCCTGCTTTAAAAAATACACTAGAAAAGTTTTTACTGAATATATATATAAAACCACAGGGATTTGCTTTTAATTTCAACACTGACAAATAAATACTTAAGATTTATTGCTTAAAAATTACTTTGACTTTGTCTCTACACAGGAAATGTCTTCTGCCTTTGTAATATAGTCCTCTGTGTTCATGGCATAGTAAGGACAATTACAATATACAAGGAGGAAAAAAAATATAGACTGATACTGATATACTCTAAAACTACTGCATTCAATAAAAATGCTACAGTAGACTCTCCTATCCTTTATAAATCAGAACTTTCAGAAATGAAATAGCTGCCTAATAAGGAGTTATCTTCAATTTTCAATTCTTTACAAAGACTAAAAACATTCTTTGAAATGAATTTTGGTATGAACATTACCTTGACATCGACCCAAAGACATGACTTCAATTTTCTCCTGTTTTTGACATGATGCTTCTTTGATTTGACATGCATTATCATAAGATTTCCCATCAGAAGCACAGAGGGGATTGAAGTTGGTTTGAGAGCAGTCAATGTTGCACACACACCTAAAGGAAAAGAGGGAAATAAAAATATGTAACATCAATAGTGTTGTTACCACATTATAAATAAAACACAAAGTGAAAGACTTGCAATGTTGGCAAAATGCAAGTTGGCAAAATAGAACTGGATCATTTTCTTCCTGAGATGAAGAGAAACATAGAAACAAAAGGAAATAATTCAAGCAATTGAGCAATGGATAAAACATGAAAAGGGGAACCTCCGGAATGGTCATTAGTTACTCTCTGTCACTGGAACTTTTAAAATATGTACATCAAACTTCCATGCTAAGACCTGTAGAATTTGAATAGGTTGAAGTAGCCAAGAAATACAACTTTAGAATTTCCTAAAACAAAATTGTATTGTGCTGCTACTTGAATAAGATGATCAAGAGGGCAGTTAAGAGAAAGCAAACAAGTAAATTATTTTAAATCCAATCAGGAGTTAAATATATTTAGCCTAAATCAGAATGCACATAAAATATGCAAAATATGAATTGTCAGTGGTTTTAAACAGGTTTTGGGCCAAAACCTCTTTGAAAAGGAAATTAAAACTATAGATCTCTCCCCTGAAAAATACCTCTAGTCCTATAAATAAACTTGCATAAAATTTCAGAGGTTTCATAGGTCTCTTGAAACATTTCCCATAGGCCTCATTCTCAGATACACAATGCTCTTCAGTTTTTAAATAATAAACACAAGTTTGTTTGTTTTTCATTATTTCCTTATGATTTCAAGGAATTCCATATAATCTAAAAAGTAAATGTTGTTGTTAGGATATGCCACCAAGTCCACTATGACTCCTGGAGACCCTTCTGACCTGGTTCTGAACCCTGCCCTGCTCTGAGTCAACCACATCATCTCAGACACATCTGGTCCCTTTGCTACAATACATGTGTTAAGCCATCTCTCTGAGGGTCTTTCTGTTTTGTGTGGAATTTCTAGCCTTCCAAACGTGCTGTCCTTTTCCAAGTCCTGACAACAAACTCAAAGTACGTGAGATGGAGTTAATGAGATTCAAGTATTAGACATTTTAATGCAAAAAGTCCTGTATTTCCCCTATATTTTTATATCATAATTCTCTTTATTTGACTATATTTTATTACTGAGAATACTATGTTATTCTGTGTGTATGTGTAAACATACTTTAAATCTTTTTAAATGCAGAGAAGGGAAGAGTAGGCACTCACTCCTATTTAATATTTGTATTGTTTTCTTAACTAGATTAGAAGATTCTTTGACATAGTGCTGGGCATATAATACAATAACAGGCAGCATTCCACATGCTGAGGTTTTAACGTACATTTCTTTATTTAATCCTCACAACAACCATTTTACCGTCTAAAGTCATTATATGAGTCAGACAGCTAGTTAATAGTGTAACTCCTGTTAAACAGAAACACAGAACACTTTCCACCCCCATTCCTGCTATTGTTGTTTGATTAAGTGGTAGCTTTCTGAACCCTAGGCTGGGTATTAGATTCTCATGGAGTACTTTTAAATCTTCAAATTCATAAACAAGTCTCCGACATTCAGGAGGAGTATAGAATGCTACCTTTCTCTGCAATCATGCCAGGACCAGACCTGAGTGAGAGAGAGAGTATACAAACAACACAGCTCCGTAAAATGTAGTCTCTAGACTATCTGTATCAGAATTACTTGGAATTCTGTTAAAAATGCTGTTAAAAAATGTGCTAATGCATTTTAACAACTGCTTTAGGAACAACACTTGGTTATTTTAACAGTTACCTATTTAAGAGCAAACAGTTAAGACAGATGGTAATCCTCCCTAAATGCTACAGTCATCGGGGAATTGTGGTTCTACCTGGCCATGATGTTGTCATATGATGGTACCCTTTTGGAATTACTGCTACCAAGATGAATTCCTGACATGTAAAAAAGTCTGAGATACGGAGCTGTGCATTTGCTCAGAGAGATTCTGTCCTTTTAACTGTATATTTGGGAAAGAGATTTCCTAGACCTAGCATGTGTATTAAATAAAGGGGGACGACATTATGTTTTAAAATATGCTGCACATGTTTTAGGGAACTTTAATGACCTTGTGGTAGGAAGCTGCATGGCATTACCAAAAGAATGTGAGTGGACTTCACCAGATGCTCTGAGGTCGAAGGATGGGCAATCTCCTCCCATGTAATTTACTGCCTCTGAAAACCCACTGGAGGGTCAGATATGAATCAGTTCTAACTTGATGAGACACAAAAATAACGACAATTAAGTATGAGGGCACACAAACAGGTTAGTCCTAGAGAGGGTGAAACCAGGCTGCTACTTGGAGGCAAGGATTCTGAAACTCTGTCTGATATACTTTGGACATGTTGCAAGGAGGGACCAGTCCTTGGAGAGGGACATCATGCTTGGGAGGGTGGAGAGACAGCACAAGACAGGAAGACTTTGGATGAGATGGATTGATTCAGTGACTGGGGAATGGGGGTTAAGTGTGTCAGAGATGATGAAGTTGGCTCAGGACAGAGCAGGGTTCAGAGCTGTTGTTCACAGGGTCACTATGAGTTTCACAGAGTGAAAAACAATACTATGGCACATAGTGAAAAACAACAGCAACAACATCTTTTTAAAGTTTTTTAAAAGTTTCTGTAAGAAACTGATGTAATTGGTTTGGCTGGAGGAGGTAAATTAAAGGAACTATGGATCAGAAGCACAGAGGAGGTTTTTTTTTGTTGTTGCTGTTGTTTTTTTTACATTTACAAATAAAAGTAAAATTAACTTGTATTTAAAGAAGATAGTGCTAATGAAGTTCAAGAAAATGAACCCCTAAGTATCTACTGGAACAAAATAATTGAATGATGTTTGGTCATGTATCTTCTACCCAAATGATAAACTACGATATTAAGAGTTTTGCAGATGAAATCTGAATACACCTAAAGATGACAGTTCAGAAATCCATTTGATGTTATAATCAAATGATGATCTGAGAAGAGACATACAATCTGTTGACTCATAGAAACTGTCTAGAATGAATGTTTATGTGAAAAACTCACTTGAAAGAAGTCACATTTTTGTTAGTGGAGGCCACATTGGTCTCTGTTGTAACGTGACTCAGATATAACGGATTGTTGTTGTGTACTGTCGAGTCGAAACTGACCCATTGCTGACCCTCCAGTGGGTTTTCAGAGGCAGTAATCATAAGGGAGGAGGTTGGCCATCCTTCTGCAGAACAGCTGGTGGATTTGAACCACATGCCTTCAGGACTGCAGTGAAGATTCTCACTTGTAAGCCACCAGAGCTGGCATAAAGGGGTAGATCAATTTAAATGCTGCCCTTTCCTGTGCTATCCTCATGATTAATTGTGGATCTGACCACTGTGGTCTAAAAAGAATAGACAATTTTCAGGAATTGACCACCAGGCTGTTTTTTTTTTTTGTTTGTTTGTTTTCCCCCCTAGTCTATATTAGTTCAGAAGCTCCATGGAAAGTGCTGTAAAAAGAAGCAAATTTCCACTCAAGGACAGGTTGTATTTGGATGCTAAGCGCACTAACCAGGAACTTGACCTTGGCCTCCAACATGGAAGGAGAAAACTCCCACAGAAAAGTGAGTGCCTCCAGTGAAGCCAAAGTGCCAAGTAAACACTTGTTTAGAATATATTTCAAGTCAGCCTTTGCCAACTGACTATTTTTGTTACAAATATTTTTTCCAGTTCGACTGATAGGATTTTAATTTGCCATTTTACTGGCCCTGACAGTATCTTCCCATTTCTTTGCTACCATGAAGTGCTCTAGGCTTCCAAGAAGGTTAGCTTCCATTTTTGGAAATTCTTGTCTCTTGCTTCTTCAGATAAAATGGTCCATGGAATCACCAAAGAAAAAGTAGGGACATATGAATTTTTTAGTCTCATCTTAAGAAGACAGTATAGGTTCCTGTAAATGAAAGTATGTTTACTGAAATTTAAACCTAATGACAGTATGAGTTATAGTTACTTTATTCGCTTCACTTATAGCTCATAATTACATCCCTTGTCCCTGCCTTCTTGAACTCATATATATTAAATCAGTGTACAAATGAAACAAATAACTTTCTTTTAATTCTTTTAAGCTGTTTTTAGGCACTGTTAAGTTGAGTACGACTCATAACCTATGAACCTGGAGAGAGGATGAAAGGCACCCAAGCATGGAGGACTCTCCTTCATAGGGTCGCAATGAGTCGCCTGCGACTCGACGACACTTAACAACAACAACAACAACAACAACAACAACAATGACTCATAGTGACAGGTCTGAATTCTGTCCTATTCTGTACTATCCTCATCACCTCATCATACACTTGAGCCCATTGCTGTAGTCACCATGTCAATTCATATCACTGGCAGTCTTTCTATCTTTTGCTGAACCTCTACCCTTCCAAGCATGGTATCTCTTTCCAAGGAATAGCCTCTCCTTGCAAAAGAGTATGAGAGATGCAGCTTTGTCATCCTTGCCTCCAAAGAACACTGGGGCTGCACTTTTTCTAAGACATTCTTATTTGTTCTTTTGTAGCTCATGGGATATTCAGTATTGTTCTCCAACACCTTAACTCAAACGCATCAATTCTTCTTACTCTGTGACTTTTATTCACTGTCCAGCTCTCAGCTACACAATAAATAATGAAAAAGATCATGGCCTGACTCCAGTGCACCTTGGTCTTCAAACTGCCATTATCGCTCTTCAGTATTCTGGAAAAGTTCCTGACAGCCCAAAGCGATATATCTCCTTATCTTTTGACTGCTAGGTATCAAGGGTTTTGATTGCAGAGCCAAGAAAGATGAAATAACTTACAGTTTTAATTCTTTCTCTATAATTATGTTGCCTGTTGTCCCAGTCATGAGGGCCTTTGTTTCCTTGCTGTTGAGATGCAATCCATATTCATAACTACAGTCTTTGATCTTCTGCAATAAGCATTTACAGTCAAATAAAGTGGGTTGTTGACTAGTCTTCCTCCTATCCTGATGCCACATTTTTCTTCACAGAGTCTGGCTTCTTGAATTATTTGCTCAGCATACAGGTTTTCACCTTAGTTATTTAGAAAAACATGCTAGATTTCAGGATCATGGTGTGACCTCAACTGGTAGTGGTAGAATATGTTTTCAGTGCCTGCCTAGCTCAATACATTGCATGCACTAAGTTTCTAATAGCTATATTTGAACGGATAATCATTTAAATCAATTTACACAATAGCAATGGTTTTGTATTCTTAAAGAAAATATATTGTACTCACTATATAAGAACAACAACAACAAAACCAACCCAACATAGGGTGAGTTAGTTTCCTTGACAAATATGAACTGTCTTCACTGAAATAACATATTCAACTTAATCTGAGGGTAATAATAATGTCACTTAATGATGGTGACTCTCACAGTTCTATATGCTTTAAATGTGATTATTTCTTTTGACCTTGATATGTTTTTCTTAAGAAGGTACTAATATTATCTTTGTGTTACAGATAAGAAAAAATGAGACTTGAAAAATTCACATAGCTCAGAAAAGGAAGAGCCTAATGTCAGTGTAAGCAGTCTGACGCCAGGATCTGCGTTTCTCCTGATGCTGGAAGAACATCAGTAAATAAGATAAACACATGTGCCTACTATTTTTTATTTTATTATACTAGTTTATTTACAAAATTTAAATACATATGCCTACTATTAACTAATTTTAAAAAATGCTTTGGATGAGGAGAACTGGAAAAGCAAGGCTATGTCTATTGCTAGAATATTCTATCATAATTTCCTGAATTTAAATCCTTTCCATATAAATTACAAGGGTTTGTTTTTTGTTTTTCTGTTGGTTGTTTTTTTTTTTAGGGGATGTATTAGTGTAAACTGAAGGGAACTCTGGTGGCCTCATGGTAAGAAGCTGTGCTGCAATCCCAAAGACACCTGGTTCAAATCCTCCATCTGCTATGTGGGAGGATGGACAGTCTCATCCCATGTGATTTGCTGTCTCTGAAAAATAAGCTGGAAGGTCAGCTATTAGTGGATTCTGACTCAAGAGCAAACTACAAGAAGAAATGAACATTGGTATTAAGACATACTCAACTAAGATACAGTGTTAGAATGAGTAACAAACCTGATTTGCTTTCAATATATCTAAAAGAATAAATTGTTCAAGATATTCTATGCTCCCATAAAACTCTATATAAAATTGTTGCTATTGTTAGGTGCTATCAAACCATCTTTGATTCATAGTGACTCTATGAACAGATCTGAATCTTGTCCTATCCTGCACCATCCAATAATAGGCCACTGTGTCAATTAAGCTTTTTGAAGGTCTTTCTTCCTCTCTCTCTCTAGCCCTCCACCTTACTCAGTACGATGATGGCTTCTTCTGAAAACTTGCCCAAAATATATGTGACAAATTTTCAACACCCTTGTCTCCAAGCAGCAGCCAGGTTGCTCTTCCTCCAAGCTGGATTTGTTTATTTTTAGGCAGTCTGTGAGATAGTCAGTACTTTTCTCCAACACCGACAATGCAAACGCATTGACCTTTCTGTTATACTGTTCACTGAATAAGTATGTCCATGAGTAAGTATTCCAGATGCATACTAAGCAGTTGAAAAGACCATTGCTTGGATCAGGTGCACTTTCGTCTTGAAGCCGACATCATTATTCTTTAACACTTTGGGGAGGTCCTTGACAGCAGCCTCTCCCAATGCAACATATCTTCTGACTTCTTGACTTTTGTTACTGTTAGGGTTGATTCTGGATCCAGGTAGAATGAAACCACCAACTACATCAAGAATTTATTATGATGTTGCCTATTAGTTCAGTGGTGAGAATTTTTGTTTCTTTGATGTCAAGATGTAATCCATATTGAAGACTTTTAGTCTTTGAATGTCAGTGTTTCAAGGTTTCTTCACTGCCTGCAGGTAAGATTGTGTCATCTATAAAATGCAGTTTATTGTGCTGGTGCCAGATTCTTCTTCATACTATCCAGTTTCTTGAGTTACTTACTCCGCATAGAGATTACATAGGTACAGAGAAAGGACATAATCCTGACACACACCATTCCCGATTTTTAAACCATTACTTATTCTGTTCAGACAACTGCTTCTTGGTGGATATGTAAGTTTCTCATGAGTACAATTAAAGTATTCCTGGATTCTCATTTTTATCAGTTATCTATAATTTATGATGATACACTAATAGAGCATTTTTTGTTGTAGTTACATACCATCAAATCAGAACCAACTCAGAGATGGCCCTTGGGTGGGTTTCCAGAGGCATTAAATTTCATAGGACAAAATTACTTATCTTTTTCCACAGAGCCGGTGACAGATTTGAACTACCTGCCGTTGAGTTGTCAGCACAAGTATCAACCACAAAGTCATCAAAGTTCCATAATATAATATGATTTCCATGCAAACCACCTACTTATATGTGCATGTACATACACAGAGGAATTTCTAATTAAAAATTAGAAGGCATTAGTAATGTATCTTTGCTAGGAGTCACTGCTTCAAATCTTTCTAAAGCCTAGAATTTTTAGAAGTTCAGATTCATGGAGCAGAAGGATTTTGTCTGAGTTAAAGAGCTTTCGTGTGTGTGTGACTGCTGGTGTGTGTTCATGTGTGCTTATGAAAGTGTGTGGCGTAATTGTGTATATTTAACATATCTAATCTAAAGTGTAGGTCTTTATTTATCTGCAACCTTCACAAGGGCACAGTGTCTTCATTTCCTTTGAGTTAATACAGTGCATCATAGCAGGTCTTCAATAAATGCTTGCTGAATAAATTACAGAGCCAATAGTGAGGTGGAGTTGGGAAGAATAAGAGAAAACAGTCACTGAGCTAGATATGACACCTGGATAATCAGTAATATGCTCACATCAGCGCTCACCTAACTTTGTGCTATTTGGCACATGGTGTCTCTAAGGAAGAGGAAGGAGGCTCCTGCAAAACTAGGGTCCCCTTCCTCCTTTTGTGTCTATGAAGACAAAGAAAACAGCTCCTGAGCCCCTGTAACCTCAACGGTATCAAAGTGTGAGATGAAAAGATGTCTTCACCAGCCAGGTTACTACTTCTAGTTTATGCTATTCTGGTGCAGTTCTAGGCATCAATATAATTTGAACATGGTAGCAACGTGCAGTTTATCGTTCCTTCAAATCATTGAAAAATACAAGGGTCCAGTAGAATAATGACAGAATTATCATATAGTGAAATTGCAGGTCATTCTATGCTTTTGCAGTTTATGTAAATTAAGCCACAGCTTTTCTTTTCACAGAAATGAAAGGCGGACATTTTTTAAAACAGAACTATCCTTTCTTCATTGGTTTGGGTTTTTTTTCTGGCAAATAATTATATTATTATTCTCTCTGAGAAGGGTAACTTGTTAATTACAGGATGTCACAAGTATTTTATAAGAGCCAAGACTTTGTAAGGCTGAAGACAGCATAGATGCCTTAAAGTTGGATTTTTTAAAAAATTTTAAATGTATGTGTGTTTTCTTTTTCTATTTTTCACCTATCTCAGTCTTTTGACATCTTGACACTACGATTACACAGATCTCTTTTCTTCTAAGCTACAAAGAAAAAACATCAGCCTTACTGGAAAATAATAATTTCAGGGATCTCTGTGTGGAAATACTATCCACAGAAACCTTTCAAGGAAAATTAACATGGAGTGAAAAACTCAACTCTTTAAATTATACGAAAGAATAGAAATATCCAATGATTTTTTTATTAAATTTTATTAGTATTAATGAACAACTACAGGGATTTTGGGTTTTCATTCCTTCATTGCTGTACCATTCTCTCTAACCTCTTCCCCAGTTTGTTCTTCTTCCCCCGCCCTCCGAATGTCTGTTTTAACTGTCTAGTTGCCACAGTGCTTGTCAAAGCCAGTTCTGTTTAATCTCCTTTGTCAGTGTGTCCTTTGCCATTCCCTATCACTCCTCCCTGAGAGAGACTTCACTCTGATTCATAAGGGAAAGGGGATGGCGTATTCTCTTAGCTACTTCCTGCTGAAAAGGGACACTCTGGGTTTCAGGGTGAAGGTCTTCTCTCACTACTCTAAAGGGCCCCTTTGGCAGTAGGAAACACATGGACTATTATGGAGATTTATTTTGGAATTTAGATGCACTGTTATTAATTGTGCTTAGCCGTACATGTTCATATCCTTGAAGATGTATCATGGGGGTGTTGCAACCTAGAAGACAAATTTAACTAACAAGTTATAAGTACATGAGTCAAAAATTATGGAAAAGTAAAAGAAAAGATTCTTTCATTGTTTTACAAACCCTCCCCCAGGTCCCCTCCACCATGTAGCCATCACTCTAGACTCCTGTGACGACAGAAATACCTAGTAACATATCTCTTTTAAACAGTTTTCTCCCTCCTCTGTTCAGTGCATTATTGAACCCATCTTACTCAGTCTCTCCCCAACCCCGAGGTTATATCCAATGATTTTTAAAAGGCCAGCAGATGAGCTGAAAATGCAAAGTTATAGGAATTTAAAGGTGGCATGTGAGACAACTCACATATATTTATAATTGTCTCATGAATGTTTGGGACCTGTCATTAATTTAGTTCCCTAACTCACTTGAAATGCCTGTCTCACTACTGTGAGATACCTCACAGCATCGGCTGGAGTGTAAGGACGCAGACTCGGCCAGGTAGCAAATTACTTATTCATGTGTCTGGCTTGTGGTTGTCCTCTAATTTCATGAGATTCCGTTTCATCTATTAAACATGCCTGTCTTTTATTCCTCTTCCAAAGTCCTTGATTTGGTGTCCAGTCCATATTCTAATCAGACAACAGTCCTAATTAAATTTAAAGCACTCTATCTCACTGCAGTGAAGTTGGTTTCTGGAATTGTTCTAGAATTTGACTCTATTTTTCCTTAAGATTGTCTGTCTCTGGGATATTAAGCAGACCTGCTCTGGCCTGGCTAATACGTGAGTTCAGGGATGCTACTGTGCTCTTGGTCAGAACTGTAATGGGTTGTATTATGTTAGTAACAAACAGTGTCTGTTCTCTATTCCAGATTCGAGTGATATTTCAAGCCAATTTATCTTGTTAACTTTCATTCCCATTGATGGAACATAATATTGTAAGTATTTTATCTGCAAGGAGATTGCAGTACAGGGATGTCTAAGATGTGTAGAGGAGAATGAGGTAAGGAATGCAAGCAGTTGTTGAACACTAAAACCCTCTGGTGGTGTAGCCTGTAGGAAGTTGTACAGTTAAGCCAAGTGCCACTCCTCTCGAGCAGTTCAAATTCACCAGTGACTCCACTGGAGAGAGTCCAATTTTCAGCCTTGGAAAACCCAATGGCGGATCAGCTATGAGTTGGTTCTGACTTGAATTCAGTAAGATACAGTGAGAGAGACAGAGAAAAAGAACGAGAAAGAAATTATCATGCAGCACATCTGGAGTAGAAATTCAAATCAGCTCTTGAAGCAACTGCCTTCATTCTTTTAAGGCAAATGAATCATTACTGAGAAACCGCAGGTATTCGGGCTCCACTTACGTTTTTTCTGTTTCTCCTTTTCATTCTTATTAACGAAGTTACTCAATACTGGCCTTGAGTTAGTTCAAACTCCATTGAGTTTCCAAAGCTTTAAATTCATCTGTCTCCTGCAGAGCTGTTTGGTGGATTTGAATTGTCAGAGAAGTGCTACCTTCTTTTAGCAGCTCAGCTCGCTAAGGGCTACGTTACTATACACTTCTAAAGGCATAACTCAATCAAAACCTATTTAGTTCTCTGCCGTCAAGTTGAAATGGACTCATAGCTGACCCTACACTAGTTTATGAGGCTGTAAAAGACTTGGGCAGGCAACTGCTCGTTTTCTTCTGTGGAGTTGCTGGTGGATTCGGCCCATCAGAGAGGCAAAGCCTTTGAGTGAGCATCCCAACGCTGTGTGGACTGGGCCACCAGAGGTCCCTAAGGGATGTACTAGCTTTGTTTAATCACACATGATTCAGCCACAATAACGAAAGGCTTTTCTCAGACGCTACATATTGTAGTATGTGTGTTGAAAAGGACAGGGACAGACAATTCAGTGCATTAATGCTAAAATATCAAAGGTGGAACAGTTAGAAGAATTGATTTGGAGTAAACTGAAGCAGAGAATGAGAAAGACACAGTGACTTTGCGGGGACGAGCCTCTGCCAGGTCCCTGCCTCCAACTGCCACACAACTCTTTTTGGATGCTCGTGAGATTGGGGGGGGGGAGTGGAATTTGAACTGTCTTGAAAGATGAAGTCAGATTCAGACAGAGAAGAGTGGTGGCGGAAATAACCTGAGGAAATTTCATTTCCGGAGGCAGACTGCGGTCAGATCCTACTGATTGTAATGAACCGTTCCTATGGAAAGTGGCAGAACACAACCCGCTAGACAGATTGTAAAGGGCTCCAATTCCGTTGCATGGAGTTTGCCTTTATCTTTGAGGCAATGGGGAGTCCTAAAAGCTTTTCGAGCCCTGGGTGATGAGAAGGTCAACATGATGAAAGGGGTGCTTTAGGACGATTATGCTGGCAGTAGAGTAAGGGAGACAGACTAGTTACCTTTTGCCATAAACTAGAGAGATTTGGAAGGAAAGCCCAGGAATGAGGCATTAACTCCAAAGAAAAAATCAATAGAGCTCGGTGGCTGGATACTTAAGAGACATTACAGTGAAGTAGTAATAAAAAAATGTCACCACAATGCTCTTCCTGCTCTACCCTTCCTGCTTTTTTCCTGATCTGACTTGTGTTCCAGAAAGGAAACTTAATAGCAGAGCAGCCAAGCTCAAGGATGCAGCTGTGCGGATGACTCAGGAAGGCTTCCTTTCCTCTTAGGAAATGCCTTCTAGCTTTTCCATTGGGACAGGGACAGGTAGGGTTGTGTTATCATGGTGGTGAGGACTTATAAGCACTCTTAACTACGCTAATATTATTATTTGTTGTTTTCATAGATGATGTAGGTAGGCGCCTTCGATGCAGCTCTGATTCATAGCGCACTTACGTGTACAACAGAACAAAACTTTGCCGGACCCTCCTGAGAGCCCACTCTTGAGCCTCTATGTCAAGCCATCTTACGGAGGGTTTTTCCTTTCTGTGCTGACACTGTTTTTTCCAAGCTTGATGTGCTTTTCCTGGGACTGGTGGCCTTTCCTGACAACATAATTTAAATTTGTGACAAAGATTCGCCATCATCACCTTCAAGGAGCATCCTGACTGCACCTTCACCCAACTGTTAGCTCTTGGGCAGGTCACTGTATACCCAATGCAGTATTTGCCAACACTGAAATTCATAAGCATCACTTCTTTGCTTTTCCTTATTCAGCGTCCAGAGTTAAAGTATAGCTTGCCTGACCTCAGGACTGACAAAGACTGAAGCAAACCACATGCAGCAGCAGACAGTAATATCCACTGCCTGGGTCAGTAAACGAGGTTCTCTCCAGAGTACAGAGTGCAACCCTGTTCCTTTTCAGGACACATGATAGGGCTGTGTCAGAGATCTCACTTCTGAACCATTTTCATATGGCAAAGTCTTATTTTTCTCAGGATTAATTTTTCTTTTATGAAGCAGATGAATTTACATCTTAAAATAATCAAAGTAAGCAAGTCTTCTTACTCATATACATTTTTAAAAAGTGTCTTGGAGCAAAATCCCTCATTATCATTGTTGTGTATGCTTGTGCTCATTAAACTAGAAAGCATTTTCAATAACCAAAGGGTGACTGCATGGTTACCAAGCAGTGTGGCTGTTCCAACTGAATAGCTCTTAATAAAAACTGAAGGTTGAAAACTCCAGAACACGAAGTTTCAAGAAAAACAATACAATAAAGATTATGAAAAAGCCTCATTTGAATAGTGTGATACTCTCCCCCTTGATTCTTTCTGGTCATAGGCACGCTGAGGACCTCAGCACTTTCCTTGGCCCGCTTCTAGATCCTCACACCCTCTGCCCAGAGCAGCTTCCTGTCTGTGTCTTACAGATGGGCCTTCTGGTATACTTCCATTTAACAAAAGGTTTCCATGACTAAACACAGAGTCTAGATTTTCCACAAAAAAACCCTGCAATTTAACACTGAGCCCTTGGAACTCATCTATGAGATATAAGAGTGAGCCAGATGAATTCTATTATCTGCTTTTTGGTAAGATATTATTTTGTCCAGTGGCTTTAATTTTTACTTAAAAAATCTGATTTTTAAAATTTAATAATCCTGTATAGACACTTTTTGAGGTTTTGTTTTTTTCCTCAGAGAAAACAAGAGACTTCACCTGGAGATCTTGTATATCCTCTTGAATTGACAATGTTATTTATAATTCTTATTAAAGCTCTTTTCCTTGACTCTCAGGAAACTCAGAGATAAGCAGTAGCTCTCTGTGTGTGTGTGTATGTGTGTGTGTGTGTGTGTGTGTGTGTAGATAACGAAATATGCATATTACATGGGAACAATAAAATCTATTCAACAAATTTCAATCATCCAGAGGTTTTATACTATAAAAATAGGAAAACAATGTGGCATTTGTGTACTTGAAGTATTTCCTCATGGAATTAACCCTTGGTATTTTTTAAATGTTATTTCCTTATCAATAATCACAAAATATTATGCTGTTATAATTGGATATAAAAACAAAACCAAAGAAGTATTGATTAATCTATTTTTGGCAGTATCTAATTGCATTAGCAAATGCAACTTAAGTAAATTATTTCCTTTTTCATGATCACATCATCTTTTATCAATAATAACAAGTAGTAATTTAATTTTGAGTAACAGTATATATTACAAATATTGTATTAGGGAGCTGTGGTGGCCTAGTGGCAAGAACTTGTACTGCAATCCAGAAGGAATACTGTTCAAATCCACCAGATGTCTTCTGGAGAAGGATGGTGGGCAGGCTCCCATGCCAGTTGGATCTGGCTCTATGGCACACAACAAAAAAAAGAAAAAGACCAAAAACCAAACAAACAAACAAAACACATACACACAATTTTTCTTGTTTGTTTTAAAAAAGGATTGTATTAGAGGAAAATTGGCTGTCAAGGACCTCTTTAAAGTCTAAAGAGCAAAGATAATGGTTTAAAGACTAAAGTGTGCCTAATTTATACCCTGACATTTTCAATAGCTTCCTATGGACCTGAACATTAGCAATGAATACAGATGATGAGAAAAGAATTGACTGTGTAAATCACGGTGTTGGAGTAATTAATATTCAAGGACTACCAAAAACCCAAGCAAGTCTGCATTGGAGGCAGTGAAACCAGGGTGTCCTTGGAGGCAAAGATGGTGAAACCTGGTCTCACATACTTTGGATACATTGTTGGGAGGGGCCAGCCCTTGGAAAAAGACATCATGCTGGGAAAGGCAGAGAGTCAAATCTCTCAACAAAAAAGACTGATGTAGTGACTGTAGCAATGGACCCACACAGAGTGTAAGGATGGTATAAGATAGGGGAAGACTCAGATCTGTTATCCATCATTCACTATGCACTGTAGTCGACATCAAACCACAAACAACAAGAAGCATGCTAGCCTAATATTCATTAGTTGAGACTTCAAAATAATAACAAAATATTCAGAGGGATGTTATAAGGACATAACTACATAAATTATCAGTTGTCATAAAATCAATTCTGACTCAAGGTCACTCCAGAGAGGTCAGAGTAGAACAATATTACCAAGGGTTTTCAGTGATAAAATTTTTAGAAGTAGGCCTGTAGGACCTTCTCCCTAAGCACTTGTGTGAACTTGACCTTCCAACCTTTTGTTTAAGTACCCAGATTCTTTAACCATATGTCCCATCTAGGGACTCTACGCTATAAATGGAATGTGGAAATATGATGGGGATAAGAGAATGTCTTCACCATTATCTGCAATATTATGCTTTTTTAAAAAAGAGCAAAAGCAAGTATGAAAAGCCATTTGCATTTATTAAAAGTATGTGGTGGATACATATGTACCACATTACTTTAGATATTTTAAAACTACTTTATAATTAAGAAATATAGTAGATGTAATATCTAAGAATAATGTGGGACACCATCAAGAAAAATAACATGCGCATCATTGGAATCCCAGAAAAGGAAGAAGCAAGCAAAGGCACTGAAAAAGTTGTGGAAGAATTACTAGAGGAAAACTTCCCAGACATAATGAAGAATGAGAGAATATATATTCAGGAAGCACAGCAAACACCATATAGATTCGACCCCAAAAGAAAAACATCAAGGCATATCATAGTTAAATTTGCCAGAACCAAGGATAAGGAGAGAATCCTGAAAGCAGCAAGGGAGAAACAAAGAGAAACCTATAAGGGAGAACAGATAAGATTAAGTGCCGATTTCTCAGCAGAAACCATGCAGGCAAGAAGAGAGTGGAAGGACATATATCAAACACTCAAAGAACACAACTGTCAACCAAGAATACTGTACCCAGCAAAATTATCCATCAAATATGATGGCGAGATCAAGATACTCCCAGAAAAGCAAAACCTAAGAGAGTTTGTAAAAACAAGACCAGCACTGCAGGAGAGACTCAGAGATGTCCTTCTTACAGATATACCACAGAAAGCTCCATGGTCCAAAGTAACTAGCAACAATACCAAAAAGAACTCAACACAATGATAGCAATAAAACCTAGCCTTTCAATAGTCACACTGAACGTGAATGGTTTAAATGCACCGATGAAGAGAAAGAGAGTAGCAGATTGGATAAAAAAACAAAATCCATCAAGAAATATAGTAGATGTAATATCTTAAAAAGGGTTAAATTAAAAATCTTGACAAATATTTTTTGGATGGATTTCTGTCTGGACAATTAATTTCTAAATTGTTTAAACAAAATCTGGGGAAAGAAATCATAGAGCAATTAGAATGCTTTTTTATATATTTTTTCAGCCCTTAGCTATTTAAGATTGAGCTTATGTCTGTATGAAAATGCCTTTGAAGCAGAGTTTATTATATGAAAGATATCATCCCTCACTCCTTCATCTTACTTGTTCACCCACTGAAAGGTTATACTTGCAAACACGTTATGGCATTTTCGCTCACAGGCCCACACAGGCCAATCATCATTGACTTCCTGCAGTAACACCAGTGAATTTTGATTGCTCTGAAGCGGGGCTGTCTCTACAGCAGTACTGTCGGCTAGAAATAGTCATGAGCTATTTGGAAATCCTTGAGATGAAAGACTTTAAGTAGAAATGTTTGAACATTCTCCCTTGAAATAAGAACGAGTCTGTATTTCTCATAAATATCAAGCCTTGAAAGTTAAGAAGGGAAAGGATGTGCGAATGGTCTCCACTGTGAACCCTGGGGAAGGTCCTTTTGTTAAAGGTGTTTTGATGCCTGTAACGATCACTGCTAATAATATTTGTTTCTTAATGTATCTTCAGATCCATTTTTATTTATCACAGATCTCACTGAATTCAGTCAGACTTGTAAGTGTATTGGGGAATTTATGTGGTAGCAGATTAAACCGCAGGGGTATAAAGATGACATTTGTGATCCCAGCTACCACAGGGATCCTGTAGAAATGGGAAAATCACATATCCATAAAAAGCTGCCATCAGAGTGGGCTTTGCTGGCAAGAGCCATGTGTTATTCTCCCAACAGAGGGATAATTATGTCCCATTGGAGGTTCTGGAAGAGTATTGGACAGAGTAATTCTTAAGCACTTTAAGGAAGAATAGAACTTCAACAGGTGATGATTGATAGCAAGGGGACTTCAAAATTTTTACTCCCTTCAACATATTTCCCCAAAACTATAACTTCTCGTTCCCCTTCCTCTGTTGACCTTATACATTAACTGAAATAGTAAATTATAAATCAAGACTTTTTTTCTTCTTCCTTAAAACTCTTGCCCCTTATTTAATATTTAAATGACAGCATGAAGAATCTGTTTGGAGCCCACAGGCATTCTGAAAATTAGGCCACTGGGGATGGGGGGGGTAAATCGTGTCAAGAGTGAGGACTGTGAAGTCAGCTTTGGAAAATCTCACTTTCAAGCTACTGGTCTTCTGGTCATAGAACACCAGATACAACCTGGACAAAAAAAGTGATGTCTAGGGTGGTCAGTTGTGAGTTCCCACTCTTCATTCCCTTACACTCCCTATATTTTTACTTTTTCTGTTCCTCTAGAACATTTCTATCTCTGAACCATCCTCATTATCCCATTTCTTTTCTTCTCTCTCTCTCTCTCTTTTAGCTTCTGTTTGCTAAATGTGTTTAGCCTTTTCCTCTGGTATTAAACTGGAATCCAGTGCTTTGCACGCAGGAGACCTTCTGTATACTATGTCAGAATGAATGGACTGGTGAATGAAGATTCTTATTTACATTTTCAACGTTTCTTCCTATCCTTCCAATCAATGAATTTGTCCATGATCTCTGACTATATACAACTCCAGTTATGTTCCTTCTCCTCTGGGAATGTGCTTTTTCTGCTTATTCTTTCAGTTGGAGTGTTGTCCAGTCATAGTTCAGCCTGTTCTGTGTCACAAGTTTCTAGGGTTGAATGAAAAACTCACGGACTCTTGGGATTTATGACTATAACACAATCCATTATCTCACTGTCATCCAGTCTGTTGCTACTCGTATCAACCCTCCGCTGGGTTTCCAAGGCTGTGAAACTCAATGGGAGGAGACTGCACATCTATCTCCCACGGAGCAGCTGGTGGATTTGAACCACAGACCTTTCAACTAGGACTACACTCACGGCACCATGCCGCCAAGCTCCTGAACCCCCATCAGTACCTGTTAAATGTTTATTGAATGAATACCACCTCTGATTTAGAATCCCATTCCTGCAAGTTAATTGGCTTATTTATAAAGTGGAGAAAATAATGTCTATTTTGTAACAACACCAACTCAAAAGGTTTTTCTGACAGTAAGAAGAGAGAACAACTGGCAACAACTTTATGAAATACATTATAGATAGTAGATTCTGCTGCTTCCCTTGTATTAAATTAGTGCAGTCCATGCCAGGCTAACTACCAAACTCTATTACCTTTCTAGCTTTACATAATTGATTGATGGCAAATAAACTTTGACCTGGTTTGGATGAAAAAATGATCTGCTGTGCATATTTACCTAAAATCTATAAACTGAGCTTGTTTACGCTTTGTTTGGAAGGACAAATATACTAATTTCTTTCATTTTGTTTCTGAAATAAAACTCCCAAAACACTGAATCTTAATAGATAACATATCCAACATATTTTAGTATAAAGGTAAGATATTTAGCAGTGTCCTATAAATTTAAATATTTTTACTTTTGTAACTTTCAAAAATATAGAAGCCGCTAGCTTATTTACCTGATTTTCTAGAAATAATGATATTGTAAATTTTGGAACATCTCTGCATCTAATAATTTTAAGTTGGTGTCACTCTTGATTTTTCTAAGTCCTTGCTGATTCACTTCTGTTTTTTTCTCCTGTTTTTCCATTGCTTCCTCTTTTCACAATTTTTAAAAATACAGTATGTTTAGGGATTGAAAACAAAAAAGAAAACTCTCTGCCATCACAGAGCTCACATCATACAGAAGAAAATCTTATCACCTAATATGTTGAAAGTGTCAAAATACCTGGTGATAATGTGGAGATATTTTCTTTTTAGTATCTATAAAGACATAAATACAATGTATGTTTATACAGAGACAACATAAATAAAATTAGAGATTAATCTACCAGCACCGTCAAATGTATTAGGAACACATTCTATCTGTATAAGTATAGAGAAATATGCACTGTACCACACATAAAATAACCACCAATTATTTTGCTGTTACTTATATTCTTAGGCTAGGGCCATTTTCTAATGGTGTTAGTCATTTGATTATAATCAAAATGCCCACATTGCTAGTCTTAATTATGGCAATATAAGATAGCCGGCTCTTGGTTTCTTGTTGGAAAGCTCTTAAAGCTGATTAATCAAATGTGAACTTTTAGTAATCAAATGTCAAGTGGCAATTGAAGGGGAAAGGGAAAAAAATATATGTAACAGTGAAAGTATATCAATTATTGCTAAGTGAAAAAAAATCATTTAAACAAACCCAACAAGTAGTAACGTTATCATTAATACCTAAAACTTGGAATAATTTTCATGGATTTAATTTTTTGTTTTCTACTAAGTAGTTGTGCTGTCAGTCCAAAAACAAGTGGTTTGAATCCACCCACTAGCCTCTGAAAACTTGCTGGAAGATCAGCTGAGTCATTTCCCACTCAATGACATACAACCACCACCACCACCACCACCACCACCACCACCACCACCACCATGTATGCTATGATGTATGATTTTGTTCTTTATTACTCATGATACTAATCAATTTTAAAGAAAATGAAATTTTAAACAATTTAAAGTAAAATAACTTTGAAGTCAAGTCAATATTTATAATCACATATTGCCCTTTGTGCTGCTCTCTCAAAGGTGGGCCGGTCCCCATCTCTGGTGCTTCAAATCCACCAGAAACTTTGCTAGAGAAAGATGGACAATCTTCTTCCATGTGACTCACAGTCTCAGAAAACAT
This sequence comes from Elephantulus edwardii, assembly GCF_000299155.1. NCBI lineage: Eukaryota > Metazoa > Chordata > Mammalia > Macroscelidea > Macroscelididae > Elephantulus > Elephantulus edwardii. Next base: position 20,926,064 of record NW_006399751.1, on the reverse strand, counting down.
GCTAGAGTGTCAGCTATGAGTCTGTTCTGACTCAATGGCAATGAGTTGAATTTTTTGTTATGAGTCATGTTTTGTATGGGCACATCATAAAGTGTGGACTAATTCTAGCTAATAAGTTAACCTGTAGTTTATAGTTTATTACAACTCAAAAATACTATGTTATGTGCTTCTGAACAGCAATGTTCTTATTAACCTCATATATATATATATATATATATTTGCCAAAAAAGGTGATCCAACTAATGTGGAAACTATCAAACAATATCATTAATATCACATGCAAACAAAATACTGATGAAGGTCATTCAAAAATCGCTGAAACAGTACATAGATAGGCAACTACCAGAAGTTTAAACAGATTTAGAAGAGGTTATGGCATCAGGGATATTATTGCTGATGTCAGATGGATCCTGGCTGAAAGTAAGGAATACCAGAAGAATGTCTATTTGTCTTTATTGACTATGCAAAGGCATTTGACTGTGTGGGTCCTAAGAAATTGTGGCTGACATTAAGAAGAATGGGAATCTCAGAGCACTTGATTGTGCTTATGTGGAAACAATACCTAGATCAGGAGGCTGTTGTGCAGAGAAGGGAAGCATGGCATGGTTTAAAATTGGGAAGGAAGTGTATCAGGGCTGTATTCTCTCTCCATATTTATTCAGTCTGTATGCTGAACAAATTATCCAAGGGATTCCATGAAGAGGAGTGTGGCATCTAGAATGGAGGCAGACTCATCAATAGCCTGTGTTACACAGATGACACAACCTTGTTTTGTTTTATGTAGTGTAAACTATTGAAATAAAATTCTTTCCAAGTATGTTATGTTTATAGTATTTCTCTCTGTTACTTAAAATCATTATCAAACAGATTGTCAACCCTACTCTGATGATGCTGTTAGGTGAACTGAGTCAACGATACCTCGTAGCAACCTTTTGAACAACAGATCTTAATTTTGCCCGATCCTTTGCTGTCCTTACCATATCTCATGTACCGAAACCCATTGTTACAGCCACTGTGTTAATCCTTCTCGTTGAGGGTCTTCCTCTCTTTTTCTGACCCTCCACCTTTCCCTGCATGACGTCTTATTTTGAGCACTAGCCCCTCATGACAACATGCCCCAAATATATGTAACTTCACCGTCCTTGCCTCTAAGGAGCAACCGGGTTGCACATTCTCCACACAGACTTGTTAGTTTGTCCATGGACTAGTCAGTACTCTGAATTCTCCTTCTATATTGTTACTGTAAAGGGATTGCAACAAATCTCATTAAACAAACTATGTATAAATTGTTCATTGGAAAATCCATTTTCTATGCAAATTTTCATTCAGATCTAAATAAAAAAATGAGAGTATCATCTTCAGAGTTAAAAATATAGATCATAAATTTTATAATTGAGGAATATGTATAGCAATATATGTCACAAAAAAAAGACCAGGAAGTTCAGAGCTATCATATAAAAAATCCTGTGACTAGTTTTAACAATCTGACCAGAATTAATAATCATAATGATAATAATAAAGCTTCTGAGACATGGTCTAGAGTACCCTTGGGTCATTATATGTCTTCTGTCCATTGAATGTTTTCTAGTGGAAAAGTCACACCTATTATTTTTCAGATTTATCCTTCGTAAAATATTATTGTAGCTAAAGCTTCCTATAGAAATATGTAACACGATGCAAAATATTAAATGTCTGCAACAATAACACACATTGTCTACTCAAACACAACACATTTGTGTGGAAGGCCGAATCACCTTGTGGCCCAAGAAAATCTTTCAAGTCAAAATAAGGGTGTAATCTGATGCATATTTGGTTGTCTTATAACCACAGTTACTGTGAAGCATATCCTCTGACTAATTTCAGAAACCACAGTCAAAATAAAATGATGCCCGTGAGTAAAATCTTTACTTCAGAGTGATTAGGCACTATTTAACATAGTCTAAAAATAGTTGCATATTAAAATACAAACAATGAATTTATATCTATTTTTCTTCTTGCTCTACCCAAATTTATTCACAGAGTTTTGAACCCACAAAAAAGCACTTTCGACCAGTGTGGTGCTAATTTCATTCAGTTTTTAAAACCTGGTTCAGAATGATTGAAGTGAAATAGATCTGTTGATATGTGTATAATTGCGAGTCAGGTCAGAATGATTTAATGATTGAATTTAAAATTAGACACATGGAATTTCCTTAAGATGAAGAAAAGCTTCTGTTGTCAGAGTTTTACAATAGACAGTAACCTTCATTCTCTACTTTTGGACTAAACACTGACTCATGCTCTGAAGGACAGGCAGTCATAAGGATACTCATAACAAATGTGAGTACAGATCAAATAAACGTAAAAAAAGCTGATTTTTTGTTCAGAATAAGTAGATTCTTAAATATGAAGACTCTAAACTGTTTTTAGCATCATAATTTTTAAAACAATCAATGAATGTACATATTAATTTTCTTTCCCAGGAAAGCTAATGGTTATGTTCTGAATGTAGACTGTACTGTTGAGCCAGAACTGACCCCTAGCTAACCCTCCAACAGATTTTGAAAGGCAGTAAGTGACACAGAAGATTAGTACCCATCTTTCTCCAGCAAAGCAGCTGGTGGAGTCAAATTGTGTACTTTGGGGTTGGCAGCACAATTCCTTACCACTGAGGCCCCAGAGCTACCTGCATGTTCTCTAGGATTCTTAAAATCAAAGATCTTATTAATCACACTAATTATTCTAGGAACAGAAAAATCATCAATGTGTTTAAAATTACCCTGACAGGAATATATGAACCATTTCTTGGTCATTAAATACCAAAATATTAATTAACTTATATATACTATGCTCACCACTTTTTATACTAATATTCATTGCAGAGTCATTATGAGCTAATGATTAACAAAAACTTAGTAACCATATGGTGGATGAGTAGATACATTTCTTGATAATTGAAGCAGAATAACATATATTAATCTAACAAGATAATTAAAATTATGTCGAGATTACTAAAGCATATCTTTAAGTCAGAAATATATTAATATATTGACTAATTTATTGAACAAGCATTTCTTTGATATAAACTTATTTTTATTTTATATTGATGTACATAGTAAATTTGAATACATTGTATTTTATTCATAGAAATCATTTCACACATTCATTCATTTACATTGTGTTTCATACAATCATCCCCATGCATTGTGTCTTATAAAAGTAATCACCTTTGATCTGTGCCCACTACTACTCCATCTTTTTAGATCTCCCCTGAATCTTTGGATTGCTAACCAAAAGGTCAGTAGTCTGAGTCCACTAGCCACTCCACAAGAGTGCAGGTGAGACATCCACTCTCGTTAAGACTTAGAACATTAAAAACATGCCAGAAGGTCACCAGTCAGCATCAGATCACTGGTCATGAGTTTTGATTAAAATATGCCAAGCATTTGTTGCAGGCATAAAGAACACAACCAAAAGCAAAATGAGAAAATTTGTGTTCTATGTGGAACATATACTTTGGTGGAGAAAGTAGATGGTTTTTAATAAATCATATATGTAATATATCTAGATTGAGAGACAAATATGATGCTGATTTAGACAGATAACATGAGCCACACAGATATCTAAGATAAGAGCTTCCCAGGCAGAAGGAAGAACAAATGTGAACAGCAAGTGGTGACAGAGGCATATATGATGTGTTTGGGGAGCAGTAAAAATGACAGTATGTTTGGAGCATGGAAAGGGGGTGGGGAATGAATCAGTAATGAAACTAGAGAGGTAGAAAAGGGTCTTGTAGGATGTCATCAACTTTGATAAGAGCTACACATTATGTTTTCAAGTTAATGGCATTCATTTGGTGATGTTTTTGAGCAATGGAATAATTTGTTCATTTACATTTTGTGTCACTCTGATACTGCTGCAGATTGGGTGGGCAGAGTAGAAAGAGGACAGAGATTTCAGAAGCTCATTCATTTCTGCATATAGACTCATCTTCAACTATTTTTAGACCAAGAACATCTTGATGTCCTAGTTCTAGTTTAGACTCTAACTTTTTCTATGATCATGGTAAAGAATCTTTCATTTGAATGCTTTTACTAATATTTATACACTTTGCCACTTCAATTCATAATGTGGTTGTTGCTGTCCCCAAGATGTTTTTAATATCATATGAGCCAAGATACTCTATGATCTATGTGAATGTGAATCCATAGCTGAAGCTACTGGTTTGAGGTTTGTTCGGGATTTTTTTTTCATATTTTAAAATATGTTTAAGTATGTTATTACTTTTGCTTATCACTTTTAATAAGAAAATAGTTTTTATGTTTGAAATATCCCAAAATTAAGAGCAGATGAGTTTTTCAATTTAGAGATAGTTACAATGCTACTTTGGCATGTATCTGATAATAATCTTATCAAGCTTCAAGGCTGCCTGTCTGGCAAATGTCAGAACCTCTTCCAACCTGTTGGCTAGACTCATCAATAATCTGCATTATGCAGATGACACAACCTTCAGTGCTGAATGGGAGGACTTAAAGCACTTGTTGCAGAAGATCAAGAAATTCAGACTTCAGTATGGATTGCTTCATTGTCAAGAAAATAAAGATTCTTACCACTAGACTGATAGGCAGTGTCATGATTGATGGAGAGGAGATTAAAATAGTCAACAGTTTCATCTTACTCGGATCCACAATTAACACCTTTGGTGTACCAATAGTCAGAAAATCAAGAGACACATTGCACTGGGAAAACCTATTGTTCAAATTACTGAGGAGTAATGATGTCAGTTTGAGGAAGAAAGTGTGTCAGCTTCAGGCCATTTTCATTCTAATTACTTACTATGCACCTGAGAGCTGGACAATAAATAAAAATGACAGCAAAATATTTGACACCTTTGGGCTGTGGTGTTGGAGAAGAGAATTGAACATCCCATGGACAGCCAAGAGAACGAATAGATATGTCTTGAAGAGGGTGCAGCCGGACTGCTCTTTGGAGGCAAGAATGATGAGGTTTTGCCTCACATACTTTAGGCATGCTGCTAGGAAGGGCTGTTCCTTGGAGAAGGGTATGATGATGGTAAGGGTGGAGGGTCAATGAAGGGGAGGAAGACCCTCATCAGTCAGGTCAACGGATATGGTGACTGCTGCCAAGGGCTCTTGCATGTCAGGAAGTGTGAGGATGGGGCAGGATAGAACAGGTTTCAGATCTTTTGTTCATAGGGTCACTATGAGTTGTGCAAAAACAAAACAACGAAACAAAACAAACCCACAGCCACTGAATTAATTCTGACTCAAAGCAAAGGGTTTCTCAGGTAGAGAACAGAATTGTCTTATAGAACTTCCAAGGCTGTCATTTTTACAGAGGGTGATTGTCACACCTTTCTTCCACAATAAGGCTTGCGGCTTTGAAGCACCAATCTTTTGTTTATCAACTGAATGCTGGACAACTATGCTACCAGGGCTTATTCCTAAAGAAATAGTCAACTACATTTTCTTGTTCGGATCCATAATCAACAATCTTGGCTCCAACAGTCCGTAAATCAAACGATGAGTTGCACTGGGAAAATCAAGGACCTCTCCAGAGTGGTAAATAGCAATAATGCTTGTCTAGAATCTAAGGTGTGCCTGACCCAGACCACGGTCTTCTCAATTGCTTGCTATGCATTTGAGAGCTGGGCAATAAATAAAAGATTACAGAAGATGAATTGATAGCGTTGAGCTGTGGTACTAGAGTATTACACATACCATATACTGCCATGAGAGTATTAAACACATCACTGACCGCCAAGAAAATAAGTAGGTCTATTTGGAGAGGGTGAAATGAAGTTGCTCTTTGGAGGCAAGGATTTTGAAGCTCTGTCTCACATACTATGGGCATACTGACAGAAGGGATCAATTCTTGAAGAAGGATATCATGCTTGGAAGAGTAGAGAGTTAAGACAGGAAAGGAAGCCCCTGGATGAGATCGATTAATTCAGGGACTGCTTTAACTCCCCCAGATGCTCTGTGGGAGGAAGACGGTCTGTCTCCTTCTGTGCTATGTACTCTGAAAACCTAAGAGGGTCCATTATGAGTCAATTCTGACTCGATGATACACAACTTCCTACCACTTAACAGTATTGCACCAGATTATCACTCTTCATCTCACTTTTATGTTACCACCTTTTGCTGCTTTCTCTAGTACTTCTCTGGTTACTATTTCTCAGCCTGATTAACATCTTTCTCTCTTTCACATTCTGAAGATGTGAATGCTTCAAAGCTCAATCTAGTTTTCCTTTACAATTTTGCATAGGCAATCCCTTGTGTTAGGCATTTTACTAAGCAAAAGTTACAGTAGTTGACCATTTTCCCCTTGTTTTTGTTTTTTTTTAACAACAGATGGAAAGTTGCTTTATTATTGTTTAAATTACAAAAAGTAAACACACTTTAAAAAATATAATTTTCCCTTTGCTTTTAACTAATCCTTCTAAGAAATTCCTTTTGCCTCGTACACATTGTTGTAAGGGGCTGCACATCAATTTCAATTCACAGGGACCCCATGCACCAAAGAATGAGAGACTGCTCGGTACCACACCCACTTCACAATTGCTATGTTAGAGCCCAGGACCGCATGCAGCCACAGGGCGGTCACTCACTGTGGGTCTTCCTCTTTACCATGAAGCCCTTCTCCAGAGGTTGGCCCATCCTGATAACACGTCCAAAGTATGTGAGATGAAGTGTCTTCATCCTTGCTTCTAGGTACACTTCTTCCTGATTCTCACCCTTTCTTGGTTTAGCAAGCACCTTTCACTTATTCACAGTCCTATTTAAACATTTAACCTGGTGTACTTGTCTTCTTCTGTTTCACTTGATTTTCCTTAGTCATTATTCACAGGAGGTTTTGATGGACTTTCCCCACTAGATTGGCATACTGCAGGTCGGCAATGCAAGATGAAGGCTGCAAGGAACACTTTTAGACTAACCTCCATTTTCTTCTTTTCACACTCTTCACCAGCAGCCCACCCCCAACATAAAAAAGAAGAGAAAAATTTCATTATGATGTTTGTATGAAATTTTCATCCGGTGTACTAATAGCTAGTAACACTACACCATCAGAGTTTCCTTATAGGTAGTAAAGCAGAATTAAATATTTAAATACTTCACAGTTGTGAATCTAAAAAACTAAATACTTGAATAGCAAAATAACTAATTTCAATAATGTAGATAAACTTTGGCTTTGTTTCTATATGTAGTATTTTTCAAAATGACAACATTTGGATTGATACATTTATGAAGTCGTTAGAGTGTGCCAACATCTTATTCTTAATCCACCACATCCATGTTATCAAATGGATTTCTCCTAATCAAATTACATCAATATGATTTTATAGCATTCAAAAGGGTGCAACTCGCTCAGCGTTTCTTCAGCTCAAGGAACTGAAGAACAAATTCAAACCTCGAGTGGCTATAATCAAGGATGTTTTGCTGTTGTTATGTGCCGTCAAGTCGCTTGCGACTCATTGCGACCCTATGCACAACAGCCCTAAACTCTGCTCTGTCTTGCGCCAATCGCACTGTCTCTGACACTCCTATCCCAATAATCCCGGTCACTGAATCAATCCACCTCATAGGGGGCCTTCTCTTCCTGTGCTGTCCCTCCACCCTCCCAAGCATGATGTCCCTCTCCAAGGACCAGTCTTCAAAGTATATTAGATGGAGTGTCAGAATCCTTGCCTCCAAA